>NC_137883.1:6675953-6951870 GCF_963924005.1 Protomyctophum bolini | reverse complement strand
GCTATGATGTAGTCTTACTTTTGGCCTATAGTCTAGTATAGAAAGAGAGTTTGAGGGCATTCTTTCTCTCTTCATCTGTAGCTAATCTCCCTCTGAGAACAGCCGGTTGATGTCGGGATCCTCCAAGCTTTTATAGCATTGATCGGAGGGATTTTGAGTAAGTAAGTAAAGTTTCCCCCCCCGACTCCTGTGTGCCATGACTGTGAGTTCACACGCGTGTACACGCTCGGCATCCGAAGGTGGATATGCCGGCACTTGCAAATCAGTTTTTTCTTGAAACGGGACTAATTGGAATCAATGGTGATGGTCATTTAATCACTCCGGAAGATTTTTGATCAGCGAAGTGGAATCAGAAGCGCGCTGAAGCGGATCGATGAGATTGCTAAACTTCTTCCTCTAAAGTTCTAAACCCTCTCAAGTCAAAGGAGAAAAGCCCCATTGAGATCTGCATCGTATACGCGTCTGTGTTACCGTGGCTTTTAATCACTTTAGAACCTGAGGCCCGATTCCAACAAGAAAAAAAGGCTTCTTATAAATCCTGACAGTTTTCCGTCAGTGGTGCTCAACCTTTTTCATGTCGAGCGTGAAATGAAACGGGTCCATTTGGTTTCATTTTACGCTCCCAGGAGATCTCTTAAGGGTCCATTTTGGACCACCTGGGAATCCCTTCAAGGACCACTGGTGGTCCCCGGACCGCTGGTTGAAAACCACTGCTCTATATATATACACACACGACGTGGAGAGTGACGGATTAGCTTGGAGGAGCTTCGCTGGCCACTGTGTTCTTACAATCTGCAGCTCGCCACCTGCCCCACTGCCCTGCGGGAGCCCCCGGAGCAGTGCAAGTCGCTCTGGATTAACCCATTCTGAACGGGAACCCATTTTGGTGTTGGCATCATGTTATGCTTTAGCTATTGAAAAATAGCAGATCTACAAGCTCATAGCGCGCCACCGAGTGGCGCGCTACGAGCTTGTAGGTCTGCTATTTTTGAAAAATCGAAGAACGACTGACATTTTTAGAATCTGATCTCAGGTCAGAATGGGTTCATCAGACCAGTGTGTGTCCAGTGGAAACCTCGTATGAATCTGATCTCAGGTCAGAATGGGTTAAAGAGCGTCTGCTAAATGCCTAAATTGTGAATGGTATAAGCAGGGCCACCGCCGCCTCGAGGGGGGGGAGAAGAAGGTTGACCTCTGACCTCTGGGTCCACGAGGGACACTGCGGGGTGCCGCAAAGTGGTCCGACACGTGTTCTGGTCCCCGGCGGTCATTAGACCGACAACCTAACCTAACCATAACCACAAGCACGGAGCGGCGCTTGTCCGAGCGCTAGTTCCGACCGTGGTTCCCGCGTGTCGAGGCTAATGCGCCGGCGCTCACAGCAGGCCAAGGAGTGGTGGAAAGTAACTTAAGCACATTTACTTAACCCATTCTGACCTGAGATCAGATTCTAAAAAATTCTTCCGAATCCCGACAGTTTTCTGAAAAAGCCATGTTTCTGTGTCAGTGTCACTCGTAGCGCACCACTCAGTGGCGCGTTATGAGCTTGCAGATCTGCTATTTTTAAATAGCTAAAGCATAACGTAATGCTAACACCGAAAGGGGTTCCCGCGCAAAATGGGTTAAGTACTGTAGTTGAGTAAAATGTTGAGGTACGTGTACATTACTTGAGTATTTCCAACTTCCGCTACTTTTACTTCTACTCCGCTACATTTAGGAAGCAAATATTGTACTTTTTTACTCCACTACGTTTATTTGAAAACTTTAGTTACTTTGTGGATTTGCAATTATTATTAATTATACATATTATATTATACATTAACCACTTCAGCAGTATATACATTTTGGCGATTTGAAAATACCTTTACTTTTGAGGTGGATAAAACCTCAAAATTCGGCAAAAATCATTCAGTGTTTTTACCCGTGTGATCATGCTGAAAGCTGAATAAACACAATGTCGTCCCAGATTTGCCCTACAAATTGTAGTGAGAATGATGATATATATAATACAAGTTATAAGTCGACTATGTTCGCCAAACGTGTTCAAATGGTTCATCTTCAGTGACCGGTATGGCGACCTATTTAAGTTGAATTAAATGGTCCACGTTCATGCACTGCCAATGAAACTAGGGTTGCCCTGAAAAGAAAGACGGTATCCCTAGTATCAATATTATATCCATATCATGATTTTTAGACTGGATATTGTCTGTGATTTGGGATGTTGTACTATTGTGATATGGCATACACGTGTTCTATTACAAAATATATAAATATCGGATCGGGAAAAGTCGGTATCTGCAAGATAAAAAAGTGATCGGGGCGTCCCTAAATGTAACCATTGAACAGGGCTTATTAGAGTCAAGAGGCACTCTGTTCAGGGCATGAGTGGCATCACATTGGCACACTCTTCAACCACCCCGACCAGCCACAACGGTTAGCGTTTTTACAATGCTTCTGCCTTGGAAACTGCTCCCGTCTATTAGCCAAGGCTCCCTCTTGAGCTCTCAAGCACTTGTTCTGAAGCACAGAGGGGAGTCAGGAGGGGGGGGGCCTCTTTTGGAGCTTTCACTGGGCCGGCCCTCCGAAAGGAGACTGAAAGGTCCCCGAGGAAAGGGCCTTGCTCGGAGAAAGTCATTTTTCTACCAGCGGTTCTCCGTAGGTATTTCCTCCTCCCAAGCCGGGGCAGAATCACTGTTTGTTTTGTCTCGCTTCGTGCTCCTCCGCAGAGGAGATTATTCACGGGCGAGCGTGTGTGTGTGTGTGTGTGTGTGTGTGTGTGTGTGTGTGTGTGTGCGTGTGTGTGTGTGTGTGTGTGCGTGTGCGTGTGCGTGTGTGTGTGTGTGTGTGTGTGTGTGTGTGTGACAGCTTTATTATCTGATGGGGAGGTTGTCACACATGCACAGTACACACATGTCCCACATACATACATTTACTGTTCACTGTACGTTACACTCATTCATTCATCAGCCGTATTTCTAAATGTAAAAACTGTGTGTGTGTGTGTGTGTGTGTGTGTGTGTGTGTGTGTGTGTGTGTGTGTGTGTGCGTGCGCGTGCTTTGTGTGTCTCCCTGCTGCAGCCTAACGACCCAGTGACGAACATCTGCCAAGCGGCTGACAAGCAGCTGTTCACCCTGGTGGAATGGGCCAAGCGGATCCCGCACTTCTCGGAGCTGCCTCTGGACGACCAGGTCATTCTCCTCCGAGCAGGTCAGTCCAAAAATAAAAAGCCTTCAAAACGGCGGAGTGGTTGGTGCTCAAACTCTTTCACTTCAAGGAAACCGCCCCCCCCCCCCCCAAATAGTCTAGTATGCATGTACACGCCATTTTGTTTAAGAACTTGGGCCACAGCTTCCCTATACTTTCTGCACAGGTGTTACCGCTGACACTATAATGAAGGCTCTGTTCCATTGGGGTCAAACAGAGTCAGGGTGCTGCTAATTGTGCATGTTGGCTCACTGGAAAATATGAAACGCACCGGTTACACAGGTCTGTAAATATGAGTGTACAAATGGAACCATTTGTAGTATTGAAATCAATAAAAACGGTGGAAACTGGGGGGGGGGGGGGGGGGTTAGCTGAGAAAAGCCATGTTGAAGAGGTATGTGAAGGTTTGGAAGGTGTGGAGGTTGATGTCACCCAATCTCGGAACCCATGCGCGAAAAATGAAGTATATGTTTTGTAATAATACAATCTACAAAGTAACTTGTCACTAAGGTTTTCGAATAAATGTAGTGGAGTAGAAGTGAAAGTATTGGAAATTGGAAATACTCACGTAAAGCCCAAATACCTCAAAATTGTGATTAAGTGCAGTACTTAAGTAAATGTACTTAGTTACTTTCCACCACTGCTGGTGAAAGCAGGCGTAAACGATCTCATTACATATTAATTAATCTCAATAGGGGTTATTTGTTTGTATGTAAATTTGAAAATGTATGAATTCATTTTTACGAAAACTAATTGGAATGTTTGGTAACCATTTTATTTGAACACTTGAGGTTCCGGGTTTTCATCGTGGTTGTTGGGCACGGCTGGGCTTGGGGCGACGGTCGCTCCACTTCGAACGCAGCAAAGCCGTACCGATAACCCACGCTATAAAGCACGCCCCCCCCCCATGCAATGAGGTCACCGCTGGGGCTCTCTCCGTTCACGTTGTCCTTGTTGACGTGCCCGTCGCTCCGTTCACATTATAACCTGGAGGAGAAGAACAAAGTAATGATCGCTATTACAACAGCCCTCCCCATGAGTCCCCGCCCGCCAGGACCCACCTTTCCTTTACCTTTAGAATAAAAGCATCCATCACCGATTATCCTTCGTGGATATCCACGGTGATGGAGAACCTTCAGAGAGAGAGAGAGGAGAGATTATTCTGCAGAGCGTCGTCTCTCTTCCTCCCCGCGCTCAGGTTTTTCTATAAATAACCGCTTTAGTTCTGCTGTCTCACAGATGAAAGCATCTCAAGCCCCCCCCCCCCCCCTCCCCTCTCTCATACACGCCGGCTCAACTCTGGGGAGAAGAGAGGGGTATACTATATGTGTTGCCAGGCAGAACAGTTTTAAAGGAGCCCTGTCACTCAACCGAAAAAATAAAAGGAAGGAAAAGAAAAAAAGGGCCGTCCTCTCTTGTGTCGAGGCCCCTCGTTCTGCCGCGTCAAGTGTGGCGTCCTCATCGCAGTGGCAGGCCACGGTTCATCCCCCTTCACGCGCTTGTCTCCTCTCGGAAAGCGTGTTTTGTAGAATGTCCCGCGGTGGGTCGCACAGTATATAAACCCCTCTCTGTGTTCATTTATCTGTTTGTAACTCTGGAAGTGTATTTATAGGGATGGAATTTGGTTCCATTCGCGCACGTGCAGCTTAATTGATTCTTTGCACCATCCCCCCCCCCCCCCCCTCCCCTTCGTTTTTTGGTCGGTTTTATTTTTGACTGAGCACCGTGTGACGTTTTGTGGTGGGATTTATTTTCTGTCTTCACACATTACTTCATTCATCTCTCCATCTCTCTCTCTCTCTCTCTCTCTCTCTCTCTCTCTCGCTCTGTGACTGATGTATGACAATGTATACTTCTCTTTATTACTATAGCTGCTATTTAGTAGTTCTTCGTCATTGCTTGTTATTTATTGCTGCTTTTGTTGCGGGGACCAAAACTAAAGAATGTTACAGTTCTTAACTGGTAACAATACTCTCTCTCTCTCTCTCTCTCTCTCTCTCTCTCTCTCTCTCTCTCTCTCTCTCTCTCTCTCTCTCTCTCTCCCTCTCCCTCTCCCTCCAGGATGGAACGAGCTCCTTATTGCGTCGTTTTCACACCGTTCCATATCGGTGAAGGATGGGATTCTTCTGGCCACGGGGCTGCATGTGCACCGTAACAGTGCCCACAGTGCCGGAGTGGGAGCCATCTTTGACAGGTCATTTTCACCTTTTTTTTTATTATTTTTTATTACCAGTCTGGATTTTACTGTGTACATTCAGTGACAGGCACATCTTTAAACCTCTTAAGAATCGTCTTGAGTAGGCCTACAGCCTCGTAATTGAGATATTAATAAGTTCAGACAGGAATATGACGTTTTTGGACCTGCCTGCCTGTAACATTTTGGTTCCACTTATATATTTGCATCCCGTTGCACTTCAACTCACGTGATAGCTTGAGAGGTTTATATGAATATTAATGTTGCTGTTGGGCAGAAACCTTGTATCTCCATATATATTTTTTTTCATACACAGTTTTATACTTTGTCAGATGAATAGCAGATCATTCGCCTGAAGCAGCATGCATTTATTTTTTAAAGATTGTGCAATAAATGTGAAATATTATATATATAATGATCTAACCAATAAATGGGTGCTTTTTTTAGTTACTTTTGGTACATTTGGTACAAGCAGTGTTGGAAAGTAACTTATTACTAAAGTAATATTATTACCCTTTTTCCAGTAACGAGTAATAGTAATTACCTTCACATTTTGAGTATTAATATTACAAGTATTTGTGCGATCATCGTTCATGATTTGAGGCTTTTTGTTCGAAAAACAAACTTTGAAAGCCAATGTTAGACAATTAGGACGGAATCTGAAATATCGGACAGATCCGTCTTGAACACATGACTATAGAGATACTGTGTAACGATTTGCGGGATGTTTGGACAGAATCTGGAGGAGTGAGTTGTGTTTTACAAAAGTCAGCCTCCTGGTGGCGCTATAACAGGCCGTTTTGGAACATTTGGGGCAGTGGTTCATCGTTGGCATCTAGGGAGTGTGTGTGCAAAACAAATTACACAGATGGACGGACGGACTCACATACGGACGGAGTGCAAAACATACTCTGTCTTGTTAGGTTGTGTTTATATTTGTGCTGCTTCAATATGCTTCAATATGTCATCAGTCTCTGCCTGAGAGACACCAGACTCTCCCTTCTGGCAGAATGCCAGAAGGGAGAATATTACACACGGCGTTCTCTTATTTGACGTTCCAAAACAAATTGACCTCGGGGGGACAAAAGTGGAGACATGTGGCAGAGGAACTGGTGTTCTGTCGTCTATGCTCGTTGAATATGCAGCTTTATGGACAGCAGAGAGGTTACAAAGAAAGACAGGCTTTTATTTAGTAGAAAATGTATAAAGATAAATAGGTAATCAGATTGTCGGATCAAAATCATGCAGCTCACAGAGAAATCAGGCTGGAAACGACAAAAGCGGAATCTCACAGGGCTCTGCAATGTCTGTTCAGCCATAAGTACTGCATGAGTTGATGCTCACACACACACACACACACACACACACACACACGGGCTGATTGGCCCCATAATAGGGATGCTATAGTGTTCAAGTGGTTAAACAAATGTGCAAGCGTATATAGGCTGTAGGAAGTGCTCTGCTCTCCTCTCCTTTCTTCCCCGGCTCTTGTGTTGCCCTCCTGAGTTCTCTGTGTCCCTACAGCTCAGTCATTAGCGCAGCGAGAGAGAGTTCACCTCCAAAGGATGGATTACATCTCCATATTAACTTGAGGCGGGTGCATTAAGATGCTGGACACTGATAATGTTTCTTTATCTACTCGTCTGCCCCTCTCTGCTCCTTACAAATGAAGAGCCCTGGTTAACTTATATACACTTGAGCCTCTTTTTCCTTCCCCCCCCCCCCCCCCCCCCCTCCATTGTTCCTCGGGGCAAATTGAATTAGAACGAACTAGAGTTCCTGTTGGACTTTACTCTCTGCGAGAGAAAGAAAGGGAGGGTAGAGAATGGGCGCAGGGAGAACGAAGGGGAGAGAAAGGCCTGATTTATTCTCGAACCGCTTTGTTGAAAGTAACAGATTTCCCGGGGCCATGCGATGAGATGCAATGCGGCGCCGCCGCCGACGCGATACAGCGTGAAAATCACCTGTGTTCGACATGCTACGGAGGAGTGTAATACCACATTTTCCGTGTCCCCCCCCCACGATGAAATCCACAAACTCGCGACACGTCGCAATGTAGCGGGGCTTGTAGATTGTGGACACGGGCGCGAGACTATGGCGCGGAACACTGAGCTTAACCCATTCTGAACGGGAACCCATTTTGGTGCCGGCATCATGTTATGCTTTAGCTATTGAAAAATAGCAGATCTACAAGCTCATAGCGCGCCACCGAGTGGCGCGCTACGAGCTTGTAGGTCTGCTATTTTTGAAAAATCGAAGAGCGACTGACATTTTTAGAATCTGATCTCGGGTCAGAATGGGTTAATCAGACCAGTGTGTGTGTGTCCAGTGGAAACCTCGTATGAATCTGATCTCGGGTCAGAAATGGGTTAAAAACAACTCCGAGTGTGGGCGCCGAGCCCGAGTCAAAGAGGGGTGAGAAGTTCAACTGACTCCGGGATCTCCCTCCACAATGACGTCACCCACTTGAAATGGAAGTGTCGGCGTCGGGTTACAAATTGTTGCTCATTCGGTTTCCTTTTTATAAAAAAAATAAAACCCCATCCACTCAACGTAATTGTCAGTGTAAACATTTCCAGTGATTTAGCCCGTCTGGACGGGGATTGTGTTTCATATTATTCTGAATAGACACGGGTCAAAATGGTGTTTGGAAATAATGAGGGTGTTTGTTTTAGCGTGCTATGGATTTGTGGCAAAGGCAGAGAGACCTCTGACTTGGGCTTGGTCACAATTAAATTGAGTGGAAAGAAATATGAATACAATCTCAGAGATGTGAACACAGTGTTTATAATGTGATATTTCGGTATTTGACATGGCTGTGGGAGGAACTGTCAACATGATGTGTGTAATAACTTGTTGAGTTGCTCATTATTGCTTCAAAGCTACAAATTATCATTGTAAAAATAATTTGACTAGTCTTGGCTTTTTTTCCACCGTGCTGAGATGAGCAGGAGGAATGAAAATAAAAGCATCAACTAAATAGATAATGACAAATTATAGGCTAGCATTCATTCAAGGGAATAAAAGGAAATCGATAAAAAAAAAACGTCAACTATGGATTCCGGCCCAACGTCGACGCTATTTAAAACTCTGGGTGGGAACCCCTTTTGGTGTTTTAAACATTATGTTATATTTTACCTATTGAAAAATAGCAGATCTACAAGCTCATAGCGTGCCACCGAGTGGCGCGCTATGAACTTTTTTTGAAAAATCGTTAAAATGTGCCTCAAATCTTTCAGAAACTTGTCATGATTTAGAAAACGTTTTTTTTTTTTTTTTTTTTTGACGTCAGGCCTGAATGGGTTAATAACATCTGATATTGAATTACACCTACAGTATGTGTAACGGGAATAACAAATGTATTTTCTAATTTTTTGCGCTTAGAGTGCTCACCGAGCTCGTGTCCAAGATGAGAGACATGCAGATGGACAAGACGGAACTGGGATGCCTTCGAGCTATCGTTCTCTTCAACCCAGGTAGCTCCTGTTGCCCCGGCACCCTTTCTTCTGTTGCCCCTGCACCCTTTCTTCTGTTGCCCCTGCACCCTTTCTTCTGTTGCCCCTGCACCCTTTCTTCTGTTGCCCCTGCACCCTTTCTTCTGTTGCCCCTGCACCCTTTCTTCTGTTGCCCCTGCACCCTTTCTTCTGTTGCCCCTGCACCCTTTCTTCCTTCTGTTGCCCCTGCACCCTTTCTTCTGTTGCCCCTGCACCCTTTCTTCCTTCTGTTGCCCCTGCACCCTTTCTTCTGTTGCCCCTGCACCCTTTCTTCTGTTGCCCCTGCACCCTTTCTTCTGTTGCCCCGGCACCCTTTCTTCTGTTGCCCCTGCACCCTTTCTTCTGTTGCCCCGGCACCCTTTCTTCTGTTGCCCCGGCACCCTTTCTTCTGTTGCCCCTGCACCCTTTCTTCTGTTCTTCAGGCACATTTAGCGATGCTAGGACGAGCTGACAACGTCCGTTGCCAACTCGCCGCCCGTCTCAAATGTAATATAACTGTTCTGTTCTGTTCTGTTCTGTTCTGTTCTGCTCTGCTCTGCTCTGCTCTGCTCTGCTCTGCTCTGCTCTGTTCTGTTCTGTTCTGTTCTGTTCTGTTCGATCAACCGTCCTTAGATCAGCGAGCAACAATAATTCCTTTGATTGATAAAAACCTGTGATTGTGACAAATAAAGCTGATTGTGTTCTGATGATTCTGGTGTGCCTTCCGCAGACTCCAAAGGTCTGTCCAATCCAGGCGAGGTGGAGGCACTGAGGGAGAAGGTATACGCATCTCTGGAGGCCTACTGCAAACAGAAATACCCCGAGCAGCCTGGCAGGTATATGATGCTGCATGTCAACTGGAGCTATAGCTATAGGGCTGTTTTCTGGATTTCATCCATTTACAAAAACAAACTTTGATCATTTAATTAACAAAGTAATCAATCCCTATTATTATAAATAAAAATGACAGTGCAACACATTGTGAGTTGGTAGATATTTTCACAATGTTTGCACGACACTGTCCGATGAAATATAACGCTTAATTATTTCAATATACGCACGCACGCACACACAAACATATATATAATATATAATAACTCATGCCTCTTGATTATTTGATTAATCGAAAAAAGTAATTGATAAGAAAACAATCGATGGTCACTCTCCCGAACTGGAACACAGTGTGAACTCTTGGCATGGAATTTAATTTCACCATCACATTTTTAAGTTGTGCTGCCCAATTTTGTTAGATATAATCTTTCACTGGATAGTCTCTTTCACAAACTTCACAACTTCTCTAAACGCAAGTTGCACCAGTCATCAGAAATGTATTTTGCCATAGTGTACAAAAACAGTATATCTACTTAATGTATCTGCAGACATGATCTTATTTGGGATATTTATTGTTTCAGCCGTTTATTATATAGAATCTTATGTTATTTCTTTGTGGTACATTGTGGTATCGCAATGCTTCAAAAGGCTATTGTGTGCAATTTTTGATGAGCAAAGAAAAAACTAAATTACAATATTTAAACTAAAACTATACGCACTGCATATGGAACCTCTGTCTCATTCCTCGCAGATGTTGGAAAAACAGTAGGGATACTGTACTTGCATTGTACCATTTTCTCTCGTCATGTCATTCTCATTCATCTTGTCTCTTGTCAAGAGAATATAACGCTGAGTTCATTCTCTCTTCTGCTGCCCCCCCCCCTCCGTGTTGTGTTGTGTTGTGGCAGGTTTGCCAAGCTGTTGCTGCGGTTACCGGCGCTGCGTTCTATTGGTCTAAAGTGCCTGGAGCACTTGTTCTTTTTCAAGCTCATCGGAGACACGCCCATCGACACGTTCCTCATGGAGATGCTGGAGGCGCCCCATCAAATGACATAATGGCGGGAGGGGGCTATATAGGCCCTTCTTCTTTCCCCTCCCGTCCCGCCACCTTCCCTTCTGATAAAATAACCCCCCCCCCCCCCCCACCATCGCCCCTGGGTGGATGTGGAGTCACCGTGGATGTGAAGGTGGTTGAATCCCCCCCCCCCCCCCCCGCTCCATGCGAAAGAGACTGATCAAAACGGAGAAACGCAGGGGAGGGGGGGGGGGGGGGGGGGGGCTTTGATGAGTTTCGAAAATGAAATCCCATCATGGTCTAGACTATGGGTCTGTTTTATACCTTGTACAAATATATAAATAAGAAATATATATATATGAAATGTCTTGAGACAAAACGAGTGACAACATTGGACTGAAATGAGGACGGACTGAGGATACAAGAATTGTATTGAGCCATTGTTTTTGGTCGTTGCTTTTTTTCTTTTATATTGTTTTTTCTTTTTTTTTCATTATAGTCAATCCACAAGCACGCAGTCACACGACGTCGTGAGCTTGTAGATCGGCTATCTTTTTGGGTGCTCGACACACCACCGGCGTGCAACAAAGTATGAATGGGGCTTATGGGGCTCTGCTTGTGCAGGTGTAGTTTCAAACACCGCTGACGATGTCATCGGATGCTCAGTGTTGGGGAAGAAGGGGGGTCGGACGATGGAGGGGGACTTGTTGTGTGACAAGAGGCCTGGCCTGCTTGGTTCCGGTCCGCTTTGGGCCTCGCGCCCGATCCCTCAGAACCTTCAGGACTAACGTGACGCTTGGAAAGAATGAACTCTTTCTGCGTTCAGCTACGGGACAACGTGGGCATCAACGGGTCAGGTCCCGCTCTGTCAGTTTTGGAGGTGGAACGCCTGGATATAGATATTCGGACGTGGTAAGTGGGGTTAAGAATCGGGACTTGCGGGCGCTCAACTCAGGTCTCTACTCAAATCCAATGACAAGTTAAACCACGTCTCTCTCTCTCTCTCTCTCTCTCTTACCGACACTGCGTAACAATTGGAGACGATGGGAGAAGAAGACGTAACGTTATAGTCCCTGGAATCGGCCCTTCAGAACGGAACGCGTTGACCGAGCGGAGTCGGGAGAGCTTAAATTGGGACCAATCTGCGCACATCAGAGAATGGTAGCCCTGGGTAGAAGGACGTTATGCCTCTGGACTGTATCCCCCCCCCCCCTGTTTAGTGTTGTTACATCCTCAGCCTCACAATAGCTGTATGCTACGGGAACATCACTGTGTGCTCTGAGAGGATACGATATGTGTGGCCGAGGCGTGCAGAAAACTCCTTGAAACGTCGAGGGTTGGGATTTAGCTCCAAGACGACAGCAGCACCTCAGGGGGGAACCGTCGTATAGGACCAAAGCAAAGTTCTTCTTGAAGTGATGCCATATCTTTTACTCCCGTTCCCCTGGGCCTCCTCTCTGAGCATCCCTTTGCATCCCTGTCTTACACACCAACACACACACCCTTAAGGTCCCCTGCACACTGCTGCGTTTTTTTAGCAGCGTTTTTTTTCCCGTTGGTTTTTCCGAAAAGCGCAGCCAGTGTGTAACCACCTTTTACCGTATGTCCCTCTTTCTTGCGAAGCGTCAGACCCATTATCACTTCCCCACTCGGTCACCCCACATGGCACCTTGCAGTTGGAACCTAGCTTTAGAGCCACCTCCTGTCCTATACCTGTACAGGAAGTTACAACCGTACGCAGTATTGATGGTGTTTTTTGTTTCGTTTTCGTTTTGTTTCTTTTTTCACAACAATTCGCAATTACCTCCTTTAAAAAACCATCCCTCAGACTTTTTGTTTTTTAAGTTCTTTGACACGCTTCCTCCTCAGAACAGTGCGTGGGAAGAAGTGCTTGTTTGTTTTGCAGCGAGAGCCATTGTTTTTATTCGATTTTTGATTGTCTTTGTCTTTGTGTGTTTACTTGGCACTTAACCTCATGACAGTGGAGCCAGGTTCCTTCACAGAGAGGCGATGTCGCTGTACCCTCTGGGGGTACTTTCCCCCCCGGGAGTACCGCGCGGCGCGGTCACTCAGCGCCTCTCTGCACTTCTCTGGACAAACGAGTGTCATTGGAGTCAAAGTGAAATGTTGAAATAGTGTTTCTGTTGTGTATAAATATGCTACACGCCCATCTTTCTGCTTCTTTTCTGCTGCAAGACTATGCACCAAGCGCATTTCCAAAGATTGTCTCATGGAACGGTCATGTTTTTATAGTATAAGGCTATGGCTTAAACGGCACTGACTTCAATAAGGACTGAAGCAGTGTTTGTGAGATATGGGTCCTATGCGGTGGTGGAAAAAGTACTCAATTGTTTTGCTTAAGTATAAAAAGTACCAATAGTGCAATTTAGAACTACTTCGTTACAAGTCAAAGTTACGGAATTGAACATGTACTTGAGTAAAAGTACAAAAGTATCGGCATCAAAATGTGCCTAAAGCACTAAAAGTAAAAGTATTCATAATGCAGAATGACACATTTCACAAATTCCAAATGTGTAGAAAATCTATTGAAAATAGCCGATCTACAATCTCAACGCGACGCATTGTGAGCTTGTAGATCGGCTGTTTTCAAATGGCCGAAATGTATATAAGGTTGAAGTGGTTAATGTATGTTTTCTAATCCAAATTAAAATCGCCAAAGTAACTAGTGACTAAAGTTTTCAAATAATTGTAGTGGAGTAAAAGTACAAATTGTGGCTCTGAGATGTAGTGGAGTAGAAGTAAAAGTACTGGAAATTGGAAATACTCAAGTAAAGTACGAACACCTCAAAATTGTACTTAAGTACAGTACTTAAGTACAGTACTTGTTTATTTTCCCACCACAATGTGATTTCTTCCTTTACGGGAGGCAGGACTACCTTAGACCTTTTTATTGAGATGTTTGATGGGAATTGGTGTCCATTTGTGTATCAATGCCTTACTGCTGTAGACATGGGGGGGGAAAGCTCCTGAAATAGCCGATCTACAAGCTCAACGCGACGCATTGTGAGCTTTTAGACCGGCTATTTTTAAATGGCCCGAAAACATTGTCTCCTGTTTCTAGATTGTTCAGCACATTAGTGCAATATTCCAGAAAATAATCTGTAACCTCAGGCATTACCAATATCATTTCCCTCTTAATTATTTTAAGGGTTCTCAATTAATTTGTAGTATAACGCCCTATTATACCATGGTATCGGATAGTGCAAAATTGATACCATAACATCTTCATGATCAAAACAATGCTCTGAGCTCTTAATACCCCCACCCCCCGTAAAGGAATGAATGATGTACCAGTCGCATTATATAATGTGTGTTCTTCAATCTCGGGAGAAGTTTCAATGGCACACGGTCCTCGACATAAAACGTTGTTCTCAATGAAGATCTATGTTGTCAAATAAAATGTAAAGACCATGCTTCATCCATCTGTGAAGCTGTAGATTCCCTGATGTTTCCTCCTCATTGGAAGACTAAAGGTTCTAGGACCAGGTTCTGAATGCCAATGTTGAGAGGGTGAGCTAGACTTTAGGTGGGATTGTATAAGATTAGTTGTGAGAGAGAGAGAGAGAGAGAGAGAGAGAGAGAGAGAGAGAGAGAGAGAGAGAGAGAGAGAGAGAGAGAGTGAGGAGTCTTATGGCCCAGAGAGAATTATTGGGATCCGTGGCCGCTATGGAAGAGCTGAGACTGCCCCCTTGTGTGGGGCAGTCGCAGTACCGCAGTACTACTTGAATTTTATACAAGTATTTAATCAGACAAAAAAGGCACTTTTTTCCATCAATGCTAGTATTCCTCTTGGTCAGACACAACCTCACTGTTTTGTGCATTATTAAGATTGAAAGAAAATATAAAAATAAAAAAAAAGCAATCTCAATCAATATGAACTATTGGCTTGTTGTTGAATGAATACAGCTCATCAGTTTCAGTGAGGTGGCCTGTTATGTAATGAGGAGTTGTTTTTGGACTATCCAGGTGAAAGTATTGACTGCCAGGTTGAGCTCAGTTTACACTATTTATATTCTGGGATAATGATGCTTATGTATTCGTAAAACAAACAAAAGAAGAAAAAAATAATTTCAACCTAAGCACTATAGGGTAGAGGGAAGTATTATTATTTTTCAGATTAGCCTCAAACGTTCTCCTGTTCTCTTGCGTCTAATGTATCATTACACCGAGCCCTGTCGGTTTACAGTGATTGGAGAGAAGACCCTTTAGTATCTTAAAGCTCAATTCATACACTGCCGTGCGTGGAATTGAACACAAGCCATAAGCAAATGCAAATCTCTAATGCAGGACATGGACAGAATGGTATTATTTGGCGATCACCTGTCCTAGATATAGTGAATACTATATTATATCATGAGGGAGACATCTTTCAGACCAAACTTGTTCTAAACAAACAGGTGAGACATCATTGTGCTATTCAACTCAGTGTGTTGTGGTGTTTTCCAAAGAAAATGTCATGAGGGGAATTTTTGGTTTACATTTGTTTTCATTTTGTTTTTGCATTTTGACTTTCTAAGGAGCTAAACTCAATCAACCAGCAGCATCACAGCATCTTTAAACTGAAAAGAACCAGCTCTGAGCAATGTGTGGGACCTAAAAAAGAACCGTAGCAAGCATAAAAACACAAAAAAAGGACACAAAAAAAGAAGACGAAGAAAAAAGCAAAAGGTTAATAGACTTTAAGCCCTCCAAAATGTATTTGTTGCTTGGCTATATTGTATCATGTTTAAAATGTAATCAGGAAAAGCTAAGCTTGTGACACAATCACTGCTTTCTTTGTTGCATAGACAGTTGTCTGGGGAAAAAAGAAAAAGGAAAAAAAAAAACCTTCAGAAAAGATCTATTTTTGTACAAAGTTAATTTTATCCCTTGCTAATATGTACTCTGTTCTTTCTCATTTCCTTCAGTGGGCTGTTGTACACATTGTGGAAAAAAGAAAAAAAAAAGTTGATTTGAAAAGGCAAGGAGACAAAAATCTGATTTTTGGAATGAAATTGTGAGGGTGGAAAGCCTGGAACTTGCCTCCTTTGCCCCTTTTCAACCTATTGCTAAAAGAAGGGACTGTCCTCTTTCATTATATTTTGGTCTATTTTTAAGGAGATGGAATTTCCTTATCTGTTCTTTGTGGGTTTCTCTGATGTTCTATCTTTCATGGACAGAAAAAAACGTTATTAAAAAAAAATCTTAAAAGTTAATTGTGTCATCTGGTGATTAGTATTGATTGTCTGCGCTAGGCCGGACGGCCCAAGACTGCTATGTTTTCGGCCCCGTCCGTCCGTCTGTGAACAGCTAATTGAATTATTACTACATTATCCTCTTCAGTTCAGACCTATTTAAACGTTGGCTTGAAAATGAAATAAAAATAAATAAATCTGAATGAAGTTATCTTTAATTACATTATTATAAGTAATACTATTAGAGTTGTACTATTACTCGAACGAAAATAAAAGCTTGGGGGGGGGGGGGGGGGGGGGGGGAGATGCAATGCAAATGAAAGACATACTGTGTATCCCTATTCCCTGACATAATTTTATAGCTAAACGGACAGAATTCTATTTTATTTGAATGATGAAACCCAGCTGCCATTAATAGTTGGAAATGGAAATGGAAATTGCGGAAATGGAAATTGCGGAAATTGTAATTGCGGAAATTGCGGAAATGGTGGAAATGGAAATTGCGGAAATGCGGAAATGGAAATTGCGGAAATTGCGGAAATTGCGGAAATTGCGGAAATGGTGGAAATGGAAATTGCGGAAATTGCGGAAATGGAAATTGAGGAAATTGCTGAAATGGACATTGCGGAAATTGCGGAAATGGTAATTGCGGAAATTGCTCTTCAGTTATAGCTATCTATTTTCAGGTAGATTGTTTTATTTTACTCAGTCAGCCATATCACTACTCATTTTTCATTCATGAAAAAGGTCATAGCTATGGGTAATCTATTTTCAGGCAAATTGTGTTTATTGTATTTTATTTTACTCAGCCATAACAATTTATTTTCTGTTAACCAACTTGCTGGCTGGCAGGCAGGCAGACAGCTACTCATAGACAGGCAGACAGACAGACAGCTACTCATGGAGAATTGGACAGGCAGTCAGACAGCTACTCATAGACAGGCAGACAGACAGCTACTCATGGAGAATTGGACAGGCAGGCAGACAGCTACTCATGGACAATTGGACAGGCAGGAAGGCAGACAGCTACTCATAGACAGACAGACAGCTACTCATGGACAATTGGACAGGCAGGAAGGCAGACAGCTACTCATAGACAGACAGACAGCTACTCATAGACAATTGGGCAGGCAGGCAGACAGCTACTCATAGATAGTATGCACCCCGTTTACACTGAGCATGTGCAAACCTCCCGCAGGAGACCGGGCCGCACCTCCGTGCACCTTCCTCTTTATTTTTCCTAGGATTGATTGATTGATTGATTTATTAACAATTTGAAGAATTACAGTACATTTCAAGCACAACTCAATACAAAAACAGTTGATGGACGACACCATAGATAGAGAATGCATTGGGCGTTTAAGTTAAATAACTCATAAACTACAAAACATTTCAAAATAAAAAAGTTCCAGCATGTGTCTCCACAGTAAGCTGAATAATAAAAAGTGTGAATGGAGTTTCTAGGTGAAAGTGATTTTTGACGTGCCAATGTCGGCCATTGAGCCCCATTGTAAATTTGAAAGCACTATATTTCTAAAACTATGACACATTTCAAAGATTCCTTTTCAGGCAAACATGTCCACCCTAAAATGAACCTAAGTAGGCTAGAATGGGGTTGCTAGGTGTAAAGTATGTAGGACTAGTAGCATGCCAAAGTTTGTGTATATATATAATGTATAGTTTCATTATAGATATTCCACTGTTACTTTCTTAGCTTACGCATGTTTCATGATAAATGTTTTTATGTGATGTATTCCCATGCTTTTTTGTTCTTGCTTAATGTAAATCGCTCTGGATTAAGAGCGTCTGCTAAATGCCTAAATTGTAAATTGTAAATTGTGCTATTGCTAAAGCATTACACTTGTTTACAATAGGGCCCACCATTTTCAATTCATCAAAACATTTAGAGACATATACGAATATGCACAACTATATAGTCAAAAGGAAATCATCATAGGAGGTAAAAAGGGAAAAGAAACATAATAGTGAGGGGTGGGTGGGGGATTCAGATGTTTGCAGCCGTCCGGTCCGTAGGTGCAGTTTTGAAGGAGTCAAGGGATTTGCATGTCTTAATGACTGTTGGTAGGGCGTTCCACATTTTGGTGGCATAGGAGCGAAATTAATTTAGTCCCTTGTTTGTGCCGAATCTGGGTTGCACATGGTTTGTTGAACTCCCTCTGGTGTTGTGGATGTGGACTACATGTTGTCTCAGTAAGACAGCCCTCTCCCTATCCACAAGGAGGAGCAGTGCACCAAAACATTATGGGAATTGTAGTCCAGGAAAGAAGTGAGCCCAGTGTCCATGACATCATGATACTGGGCTCAGGAAAGTGTTCTAAATCTTCTAAACATTTATAATTCGCAAAAAAGGGTGAAGTGTCCCTTCAAGTCCAAAAATCTGAACTAACCCCATATGGCCACTAGATGGTGCAGCCTATTTACTTTGCTTGGTCTTTCTCAGCTCATCACCTTGAGCAAGAATGCCAGGTCAAATGTTGACTGATACTCAGTGGTGGAAAGTAACTAAGTACTTTTACTTAAGTACTGTACTTAAGTACTTGACAGTTTTCAAATAAGCCTCATAGTGGCGCTACAACAGGCCAAGTTGCGTCTCTCTCTCACACACACACACACACACAAACCCAAACAAACAAGTTTAAATTACTCCTAAACATCACACACTCCTCCTGGTGTAGACCTGCACTTTTTCTAGTTAATTTCTGCATCTCTTAGGGCCCATTTAACCATATAATGCATTTGGATGGCAAAAATGGCAGATCTGCAAGTTCAGTGTCTTGAATGAGATGTGCTGTGAGTTTGCACACACGCACACACACACGCACACACACACACACACACACACTGTTACATTCCCTTAGATGTTATTATTATTATTAAAGGATGCAACACGGCTGGCAAGTGAACTGTACAGAGTATTAAAAAGATAGAGACTGAACTGGGGGGACCCATACCTTCAGCTAGTAGGGTTGAAAAAGTCTATGGTTGAAATGATAACCAGTTTGTCCTTTCATACTTGCCGTTGCCTCTTAAAGCAACACGCATGCGCAGAACACTGTTACCGTTCCCCGCCTTTGCTTTCTGTAGAATTTAGAACCCATACGGTGGAGAGGTGCTGGCCCTGTGCTAGCCCTGTGAATGGTCTATGGTTGCTAAGCAACCGCAGACACGTTCATACCATAGCCATGGTTCTCATGTGCCACAAAATAAAATAAAATAAAATAAAATAAAATAAAATAAAATAAAATAAAATAAAATAAAATAAAATAAAATAAAATAAAATAAAATAAAATAAAATAAAATAAAATAAAATAAAATAAAATAAAATAAAATAAAATAAAATAATCATTGTAATACAATCATCAGTGAACATGCAGCCAGTGGTTGCATGACAGCCAACTAGCCACTCACATAATTGTATGTAGTGTTTACAGTGTATAAGAAGTGTACTATGTATTATGTCTATAACATATTTTTATTTTCTGTTTTTCTCAACTCCTTTTGTCTTGTTTTTGTTTGTTTATGTATTTATGGACATATTCTATTGATAATTATTTCTTTAAAGATTTTATTTCAATAGTATGTACTGTATAATATATGTAATGTAATAGTATTTCTTTGTCAAAATAAGACAATTAATAAACATATATGTTAATTTAAAAAAGAACGCTACTGTCCCTCCCATAGAGTAAGGTCCCTCCGGGCTATGGGAATATATGGTTTCCACCGTATTCCTGCTGCAGAGAGAGAGGAGGAATACACGGAATACACACATACATGGCTGAATTGTCGTGGCTCAGTCTACATTTTATCAGTCTGTCGGAAGAATAAAACATAAAGTAAAGCATTCTCTTCTCTCTACCTAAAAGGAACAACAGCGTCTGTTGACCGAGCGACTGTCTGCACCAACGTGCTGTGAGTGTTTCCACAAACCATCGTTTAATTCTGTGTTTGAATGGCGGCCCGTGCCGCGATGATATACAAGTAGCTATGCTGCTAGCTAGCTCCTTTAGCGTCAAACACAGCCGATCTACAAGCTCAACGGCGCGTGGCGGTGTGACGCGTCGTGAGCTTGTAGATCGGCTATTTTCGGCGAGCGACACCCCGCCACGACGAAGTATATACCTCGTGGTTTATGGTTCAAAAATGCATTTTATTTTCCACATTTCTGTATTTGATTAAACCGTTACGACCATTTAATTATTAATCTAATAGTTATATGTAATATCTTAATTATGAATCATTATTATGAGTCTTAATTCAGAAAACCTCGCCTTTCATGTTTTCTCTTCATCTTTCTTTCTTTTTTGTTGTTGTTGCATATTTACCAGTCCTGTTTTGCATAATGTTTTCGATATAACTACCATATTCTAAGGACTTTACAATGTGGTCAAATGAAGTAACATTATGCCATCGATGTATTGATTTTGATTATGGCTCATTCACGTGAATCAATCAAGTTATGATGTTGAGATAGTTGTGAGTGAGTGACTCGAGATCATAATGATTTGCTATCATGGCGTAAACGAAATGAGTGGTAGGAATATTCAGTGCCATTGATCATTTAACCCAGTGGTTCTCAAGCAGTGGTCCGGTGACCACCAGTGATCCTTGAGGGGGTTCCAGGTGGTCCCCGGCTATATGATGGGAGAGTTGGTAACCAAATGTAGTCGGTCTTGGACTCTTATCGATCTTTTAACTTTTGAGTATTACATTACATTACAAGATGTCTGCACAATTAGAGAAAGTAAAATCATTGTTATTTTGATCAACGTTTGCCTGTTGTCTCCTATGGTACCAACATCAATACAGCATGGAATTGTGGACAAAACCTTATCCAGCGATAACATCATCTTTAGTTTTTGTTCTGCAAGTCTAAATCTCATCAGGTCCCGTGGCTCAAATAATAAATGGACCTTGGTATGACATGACAAAGGTTGGAAAACCACTGATTTAACCCAGTGGTTCTTTGCATCGGCAGTGCCTACTATATCGAACACACCCAGTGTATCAGAGTGCAACACACCTCCTTTTTATATTAAACAACATTGCAAATTCAAAGGGTGAGCGCTTTACAGTCTCAAAACAGGCTGAAGTTGAACCATGGCTACTCAAAGAGACACCGTACCCAGTACCCTGCAGAGTGCAAGACACCCTTCTCTAATGGAGAGAATGGATATTTGCAACTCTGAATCATGTTCTAATTATTAATCACTGTGTTGTTTGTCCCTTTCTCTTGCTCAAAGTGGCACACGGCAAGCCATTCCCATTTCCTAACATGGCAACGGAGGATAAGAAACCAGAGACTGACACAAAACCTCCAAATACATCATCAGCCTCTGCCAGTCAGTCCAAGGTATGGATTAGTTTACTAGTCTTTTCCACGTTTCTTCCCCCCCCCCCCCCCCCCTGCATGTACACCTATAGCTTTCCTTCATTGAAAAAGAGATGCTAACCTGTGAACTTTGAGCTTGTGATCATTGTATGGCTGCTATTCAAAGTTCCAAATGTTCTTCTTTTCCAGTCTGCACCAGCCAAGCCCAACTACAGCCTGAAGTTTACATTGGCAGGCCACACCAAAGCGGTCTCATCGGTGAAATTCAGCCCAAGTGGAGAATGGCTCGCCACCTCATGTGAGTTAATCTGTCGCTGTACATTCACCATAGGTGTTTGTAGCCCAATCCAAATAACACAGCAGCTGCAACTTTTCTTCTGAGTTTTGGGACTTGATACCATGATCATTTTACACCAACTGTTACTGCAATTCTTTTTGATTGAGTACTTTAACAATGGCCTTTTTTTCCTCATTCAAGGAAGACTTTAATGTAACATCAGGGAAGATATTGGCAAAAATATTCACATACTTTTCTTTGTTTTGCAATACAAGTGTACATCTTTTAAATGTATGCTATTTAGCAAAAAAGATCCAGCGGTACCTACTGTAGTCTTATGTGCAACATTATGCTTAAATATCCTGATATAATGTCTTTACAGCTGCTGACAAGCTCATCAAAATTTGGGGAGCCTATGACGGCAAGTTCGAAAAGACCATATCTGGACACAAACTTGTAAGTTCCAATCGATCGTCGTCGTTTAATTTGATCCCGGGGATCAGTAAAGTGAAGTTGAATCTAACTATCTAATCGTCCACAGGGCATTTCCGACGTGGCCTGGTCCTCTGACTCCAACCTGCTGGTGTCGGCATCGGACGACAAGACTCTGAAAATCTGGGACGTCAGCTCGGTAGGATCATGGATATTTTAAAATAAAAATGGATGCCTCATTGGCCGCTGTAGTTCATCTGAGCGACGTGTCTCCAATGAGTCGAGCGGAAGTGCTGAAGGCACGCTGCGTCGCTGCCCAAGTGTCGTCACTCATGCCACGACTCCATGTCACTCAACTGGCCAATCACAGCGCGTCTTTTCCGGGACTTATGTTACGCACGCGGAAGCTTGACAAGATTCCAGCTCATGCTTCCGCTGTGCTTCGCAAGGAATCTCGGGGGGGGGGGGGGAAATGTGCCTTCAATTTTGATACGCGCCC
This sequence comes from Protomyctophum bolini, assembly GCF_963924005.1. Lineage (NCBI taxonomy): Eukaryota > Metazoa > Chordata > Actinopteri > Myctophiformes > Myctophidae > Protomyctophum > Protomyctophum bolini. Next base: position 6,929,396 of record NC_137883.1, on the reverse strand, counting down.
CATGGGTAGGATGGCAAGGGATTTAAGCATTATGTCATACTTTAGCTATTGAAAAATAGCAGATCTACAAGCTTGAGCTTGTAGATCTGCTATTTTTGAAAAATCGTGAAAATGTGGCACAAATCTATATATTCTTTCAGAGCGAACGTTTTTAACTCAAATCTTTGCTTCTGGGGGTGGGGGGTCCCTGGAACAACATATTTGCAGATGTGGGTTGGCGGCCAAGTACATTTTTGGGGGTCCTTGACATCAAGAAAAGCCTGGGGACCAATAACAATGCAGAGGCGCGTCGCTCAAAATTTGGTGACGTCCGTGTTCTCCGCTCACTAGCTTTGTGTTTGCCTTTTTATGGCTCATATCTTATTATATTACAGTATGAGAAGTCATGTCTCATACAATCATCTCACTCGTTTCTTTAAAGGTACATTTATTTGTAGCCGTAAAGAAAACATTCTCATTACGTTTTCAAGGCTCCTTTTTTTTGTTTTACTTTGTATTTATTTATAATCCTTTTGTTCCAGGGTAAATGCTTAAAGACTTTGAAAGGGCACAGCAACTACGTTTTCTGCTGCAACTTCAATCCCCAGTCCAATCTTATCGTGTCAGGATCGGTAAGTTCAGAACTGCTGTTAACACCCATGTTCTTCATGAAAAGGATGGCAAATTGTCCGTTCCAGTCATGTTGAGGCATGTCCTTGATATAAATTGTGCTGCCAGATAGTGATGTCCATTTGTTTTTGTACCTTGTATAGTTTGACGAGAGTGTAAGGATATGGGACGTCAAGACTGGAAAATGTTTGAAGACATTGCCAGCCCACTCGGACCCAGTGTCTGCTGTAAGTCTCTTATTTTAATTACTTTATTTTTTTTGTCTTGATATCACTGTCGACTCCAAATGTAAATAAAAAGGCTCTTTGATATGATTATGCCCCAACCCTAACGCCTCATTCCAGCACAGTTCAAATTGTGTATCCGATGAGTGAAAGGTTTACTTTTATTAAGTTATGACTTTATTTTGGCTTATAGGTTCATTTTAACAGAGACGGATCTCTCATTGTATCCAGTAGCTACGATGGCCTTTGGTAAGAATATATAACTATTTATCTCTCTCACTCTCTCTCTGTGAATGACAACTTTAGTTTAATCACCCTTAGACACTATTTTGGTACTAGAACACTCGCATGAGCTGTGCCATTCTTGTGTGTTGGTGATTCATTGTGCACTGATGTGGGAGAAACCAGCAAAGCAATAGAGTCTGAATAGATTGAGCTACACATTGTGGCCATACACACCGGTGGAGCACCAGGGTTGCTTACACTGACACCGTGTGCTCTTGGTATTCTAATGATTTAAGAAATAAGAAAGGCATACACATATTTCAAACCCTCGATTGGGCAGGTGCTGAGCGAAAAAGAATACTAAAGAAAATTAACCCATTTTGCGCCTGAAAAGGGAACCTGAAAGTGTTTTATTGTTGCAAGGCTTTGCCTTTGCTACAGAATAACAAAGAGCTCTTGTCTTGTTGTAGTAAATACATGGTCATTATTTGGAATCGACGTATAATAATGTATATCGATATATATCGTAACGTGGCCTCTGTATTGTGGTGCGTAACTGCATATCTATTGTATCGGTTTGAAAACTAATGTTCGATGATGATTCTTATTTTGCAGCCGGATCTGGGATACTGCATCGGGACAGTGTTTAAAAACACTCATCGGTAAGTTTCTACAGCTTGCTGCTGCTATTCATGCATGTATGGCTATTTATAGTTAATTAGGCTGCGACAACAAAGCAATAATTGTGGCGCACCGCTTGCAGTTGGTTGCTACAATATTCATCTCTAGCCCTTTCGTCCCAACTTTTCTGTTCATGCCAGATGATGACAATCCACCTGTGTCGTTTGTCAAGTTTTCACCTAATGGCAAATATATCCTTGCTGCAACATTGGACAAGTGAGTATTGCCTAAAATTGAATGTTCTCACTGCCACACCCAGTCCAATTGGCACGGTGGCACAGTCGGTAGTGCTGTCGCCTCACAGCTAGAAGATCCTGGGTTCGATTCCCGCTGGGGACGCTGTGGGTGCTGGGGGCGTGTTCTCTCCTCCGCGTCATCGGTGTCCATACCCGAGGCGGGGTTGGCGAAAGGGCCTTTCTGTGTGGAGTTTGCGTGTTCTCCCAGTGTCCCCTAGGGTACGACCCTCACAAAAAAACATGCAGTAATCCTGGTCTCTAAACTACCTCCCCCTGGCCAGCCGGGGCGCCTGATAGATGGGAAAGGAACTGGTTGGAATAACGTGTTCCTTCCACACGCTACGTCCGGCCGGTGAAACTCCCCCCTGTCAGGTGAAAAGAAGCAGCATGAGGTCAGTCCGCTGCCCCCCTAGGTTGGCAGAGGAAGTGTAGTGCCCAGGATTACATTACATAATTGACACTGGGTGAAAAAAATGGGTTGCAAAATTGTGGGATACAAAATTGAAAGAAAAAAAGAAAAAAAAGAACTTGCTTCCAGGTTGGGTGACCGACTACTTCCAGACGTGTCAGGGAGTTCTCAGATCGCTAAGTATTTCATGCTACACAAGTCTCTTTTTTAAATCATTCTCATTCGGCCGTCATATCTTTGTCATTTTAACTATAAGATTGATCTAGACTCCCGTGATAACTGTATATGCGCGAGACCGACTCAGGACGCTATTGATTGTCATATAATTCTCTATTTCTCTGTAGCAGTATGTGAAAAGCGAGACAGGATGCTAATGATTTTCATTAAATATTTCTCTCTGTCTGTCTCTCTTTCCGCACATGCACATGCACAGAGAGCGAGTGTGAAACTCTTATCATAACGGTTGCGTTGCTGCGTAGCATGATTCTGACGCTGTTTTAGTAACATATTCAAGTGAGATGTGTTGGTTTTATAGACTATATTTAACAGCAATATTAATATAGCTACCAAAATGTATGACACCTGAATAAAGAAATAAAGGTGTAAAGCCTATATTGATATGCATCTATCGATCACCCAGGTTGGGTGAAGGCTGTAGTAAAGTCTGAAAGGAAATGCATCGACTTTTAGACATCAAAGAGTTATTTTTTATTTTATTTTTCTCCCTTTTGTAGTGTCCGGGAAAAAAGTTTTTGTTTTTGTGATTGAGCATTAATGTGAAATTATGTAAACAAAGGTAACCAACCAAATGTGTTTCAAATTGTGCTTCCCGTGTCAAGGTCTTTCTATCTGTTACTATGTGATCACCTCAGTAGCACGACAGGCATGCATAACTTATCCCTTCACAACTAATTGAATTCATACTTTAGCGTTATCTATACAGGATGCATCTTCTTATGCTGTCAGAAGGAGGCATATAGATACATGTACACTAGCCTCTGACTGTAGTTCCATTTTCCAGAAGGTGGCATTCCTGTTCTCCTGTTCCGGGCCATTTTCTCCTGGCTTAATGTGATAAAGTGACAGATTTGAAACTGGAAACATGTTGTGTTGTGCTCTGCATGATGAGCCAATCAAATGATGCTATGAGAAACTGGCCCACAACAGGAATGCCACCTTCTGTAAAAGGGATCTACAGTTATGCATGCACAGAACATATTCACTTGGTGCCTCTTTACATCTGTTTAACCAGTTTAACCTACTATAATCGATGCATAATCAAATCAAATAGTTTTCTCTCTCTCTCTCTCTCTCTCTCTCTCTCTCTCTCTCTCTCTCTCTCTCTCTCTCTCTCTCTCCAGCACTCTAAAGCTGTGGGACTACAGCAAAGGAAAGGTAATTGTTGTACTACTTAAAGTTAGAATATCAAATGTTGTACAGTATATACATATTTTATTTTGTTAACTTTAAATAAATCGTTCACCCAATAAATGACTATTTTCTGTCGTGTACTTAGTGATGTCTTGAATACAAGGACGTTGGTAAAAAAAACATTCCTTTACGGTGAATGAAGAACATACTTATATATAATATATATATTCACCTCCGGTTCAAATTGTGACATGCACGAGCAAGGAACGATTATATTCTATACACCACAGCTGTATAGAAGTTTATATTGGCTCAATGGTAAAATTGATAGAACTTGCGCAAAGGAACCGGCTTCAAATCGAGGGTAGAAGAGGACGGTTATTGCAGCGTGAATGAATGTTTTACAAACACAAATTCTCCTTGTGTTCAAGACATAAGTAAACGGTGTGTGTGTGTGTGTGTGTGTGTGTGTGTGTGTTTTTTTTTTTACTGAATACCGGATGAAGATGTTTGTTAAGGGATAGTTGTTCTTTTGCATTGTATGATTTGCACTGTGTGACATTTTGTCATTCCTTTCCCACTTTAGTGCTTGAAAACCTACAGTGGCCACAAAAACGAGAAGTATTGTATATTTGCAAATTTCTCAGTCACAGGTGGAAAGGTAAGGGCTTCCAGTTGTCCTGTCTGTTGTGTATTCATGAATACTTCATTGAGGAAATAAAGACCAGCTTTGTTTTAGTGAGTTTATGAATGTCAACAGTACATTAATAACAGCCATTATGTTTTTCAGTGGATTGTCTCGGGATCAGAGGATAATATGGTTTATATCTGGAACCTACAAACCAAGGAGATTGTGCAGAAACTCCAGGGCCACACAGGTAAAAACAAAAAACCTACACTTATGCTGAAATGTGTCTTCTAATATGTTTCTACGTGTGGTGCTCAAACACTTTCATGTCAAGGACCCCCAGAATTATCTGTATTTGGCTGCGGACCCCCATCTGAAAATATGTTGTTCCAGGGACTTCCCAGAAGCAAAGATTTTAGTGAATTAAATTGTTCACGCCGAAAGAATATATATTCAAAGATGTGCGCCACATTTAAACGATTTTTTCAAAAATAGCAGACCTACAAGCTCGTAGTGTGCCACTCGGTGGCGCGCTATGAGCTTGTAGATCTGCTAAAGCACAACATAATGCTAACACCAAAAGGGGTTCCCTTCCCGCCCAGAATGGGTTAAGGCACCTTTTGTCTCAGCGTAACATACAATTACATCAAATTGTATGGACACAAAATTGAAGCTTTTATGAGGATCTCTTTGGGAAATCGCCATGGACTGCATTTTCACGGTTATTTCCTGTTCTTCGCAGATGTGGTTATATCCACTGCCTGCCACCCCACAGAGAACATCATTGCATCTGCAGCATTAGAAAACGACAAAACCATCAAATTGTGGAAAAGCGACTGCTAAGCCCCTTGGATATCTGGGCTACTCTTACTTTATTTTATATATAAATGTTTTTGTAAGAGAAATGGCCCTTTTTTTTTTTTCTTTTGTTCTTTTGTGGTGCTCATTCTAGAATGAAGAAGACCCCGAGGAATGGATTCCTATTGGCTAAATCTGCCACTACTCAGTCAAGACCTTCACCATCACAGCCACACACCAGCCAACTTTACACAAACTCTGACTTGTGGGATCTACATTATCTAAGCCTTATGTTCAATATATGAGCTGGATTCTCTTTTTGTTTCAACGAAATAACTGGTTCACTACGGAAGCCCTGGGGTGGACATTCGCAGACCAAAACTACACCGAGGGCAGTGAAGGGGCTGCAGTCGGACCAGGAGCTAGAGCCGGCTGTTTCGTAGCTCAAAGGTTCCCGGATCGAACCCCCGGGCTCCTCCCGGTCGCACGTCATTGTGTCCTTGAGCAAGACGTTGACTTGGACCCCCTAACTGTTCCCGATGAGCAGATTGGTACATTTAGTGCAGCTAATTTCCTTGTTTTGTTGTTGTTTTTTTTCTCCATTTGAGCACACGTGTGTTCGACCCTCCGCTGCTCACTCTGCTCATGCCAAGAGCTGGGGAGGGTGGAAACTAGTCTACCATGCATGCATTTAAATTAATAATACAAGGGCGTAAATTAACGAAGACGTCATAAATTACACTAACATGAGGGAATGCTGTGTGTTTGTGTCCATTCCGGTGCTCTTTAGTTCACCATAGTGCGAGGTTATTACAGTATGAATCTCCCGTATGTAACATTGCTTCTTCAAGTCTTGCAGTGTTTTGTAGTCCAGATGTTATGTCGTGTTGCGCTGGTTCTACGCATCAATTTATTTCATTATTTAAAAAAGCAAGGCGTCCTCTGGACTTTAGTATGGAATAATCACTGTCCCACAACGCATTTACACACCAGAGGATGAACTCTCATCAAATTCTAACTTGCCAAAACGATTAGCTGTAGTTATGCGGACTGTACGGTCTTGAGTTCATATTTTCCATCCACATTTTAATTAAATTGGCTGTCAGGCTTTTGGATGATTTAAAATGTTTTTCTTTTTTTTTAAATTATATATACTTTTGTCATTGTATATGTAATATTTTAACACTTAACAAAACCAATTTGACCAGGAGTTCAGTTGTGAAGCAAAAGATCCCAGAGGGTCATTCATTCTTTCTTTTGCTGCAGTAACTTTTTCTTTTCTTCCTATTTTAGGTTTTGTTTAGGATTGAAGTCACTCAGATGTTACTGTGTGCCATAATTATATCGCCATGTCAGTTAACTACTAAACCTGGCAAGATTTATACTGTATGTTTATTTTTCTTGTACAGTGTTAATATGTAATGCGCCGATGTCAACAGGACAGAGGTCACATTGGGAGGAATATTCAAGCTGAGGGAAATTAGAGAGGGATATTAATGCCAAAATTTAAATTTCTAAAAAGGTTTGATCAATTGTATTCACTCTACTTAACTTGCCGGGGTTGAAGAAGGCCTTAGCACAAATTTCGCCATGCAGCTAATTTTCATACCTTTCAGTATATATGCCCATAGGAACATGACGTGGCTTGTTATGGCTTCAACTTGGCCAGTTTAATGTTTTATCAGTGGCAAAAAGGCGAACGTTTTGTACTTTGCATTTTGTACATTGTGTTTTGTGATTTGTTAGATGAATAGTTCAAGCTGTCTTTCTGCTCTTTGTTGTTGGCCTGTCTAGAAGTGGTTCTCAAACAGTTTTCATGTCAAGGACCCCATAATTAATGTATTTGACTGCGAACCCCCCCCCCCCCCCCCCCCCCCCCATCTAAAACGATTTTGTACCAGGAAGATACTAGATTTGTGGTGTTCAAAACTTCAAATGTAATCAACTTTTTTTTCCACTTAAGATTTTGTAGCAAAGGCCTTGTGCACACACCTACAAGGACAGGTTCGTGGGAGCCGGCAACCAAATGCGAATCATGAGAAGAAAAGGGTCCCGCACACTGTCTTCACGTACAGAGCAGTAGTTTTATTCAGATGACAACGTTTCAGGTATCCTTCTCGGATACCTGATGAAGGTACTGAGTGAAAACTACTGCTCTAAGTGAAGACGGTGCAGTGCGGGACCCTGTTCTTCTCACTTCTCAAGATTTAAAAAAAAAAGCAAGTAAGGCTAAAGTGGTTAAACTGGTTTTGATCCTATATCACCCAGGGTTTCCAATCCAGTGGTCCAGGGACCCCACTTTGAGAACCACTGGTCTTATCTCACAGCTCCTATCCTGCATACAACGCTGGCCGCCATGACCATAATCTGCATTTACTCAACCAGCATTTTGTGGTATATGTTGGAATCTTAGAAGGTTGGAATTCACCAGCTCTTGACTTGTGACATAATAAATAAACATTTTGTAAGTTGTATATTGTTTGGCAGTAAAGTTTCCTTTTTTTTTTTTTTTCAATGGCTGCATTTTATCCATTTAAACCTTAAAGATGCATCAGGTTGGATCAAATGTTCATTTTGTCATATTTCATGTGATCTGAAAATAGTTTTTATAATGAATTGCAGAATGTGCCTGAAAATGTACTGAATGTTTTATCCACTTTATAAGTGTTTCTCAAGCTTTTTTGGGGCCAGTGCCCCCTGTCCAATGTCTAGATCTCTAAACTCCATAGGAGTGTGCGTGAAAAGTTTCACGAAGATCGGTCCAAAGTGCCTGAGATTTTATTCAAATCTACAAAGTAGCCTAAATAGTAACATAAGATTTTAAATACTTGTAGTGGAGTAAAATGTACAATATTTGCCTCTATGATTTAGTGGAGTAAAAGTATTAAAATGTGGAAATACCTATTTCAAAGTTGTACTAAAGTACAGCACTTGAGTAAATGTGCTTACCTTCCATCAAAGAGTCAACATTTGACCTGGCAAGATGAGCAAAGAAAGATCAAGCAAAGTAAACGGCACCATCTAGTGTCCATATGAAATATCTCCTCTTAAGTCCTAGCAGGAAGACCATCCTGTATGAAATATTACTTGCCCTGTCTGGATCTGTCACTCATGATCTAAATAATAGAATACTGTTTAATTGAAAAACAGATTAATATGAACGGATAAATGGAAGTGTTCTGAGGGAGACAGGTCTACTCTAATTCAACATTTATTTCACTTATGGATGGGGACTAAGTTGGTCGTCCAGGCCCCAGTAGGTGCTGCTGCAAGTGTATTTGGTTCAGTCAGCAAAAATAAAAACAATTGTTTTTTTAGGGGCGCTAGCCCCTCCTATATTCCGCTATTAGTGTAGATTTTTGTCCTACACAAACATTGAATTCCCATTGACAATGCATAGAGAATTTACGTCATATGTTGGACGAGCAAATCACTGTTTTTGTCCTACAAAGAAATAAATATATATATATCCCATTGACAATGAATAGAGAATGTACATCATATGTTGATGGGCAAATCGACATGTTACGTCATGATGTACGATGATAAGAGCGCCCCTCACTTCACACGGGTGTGATAGACTACATAGTGATAGTCATATTTATTTGTGCAGGTATGAACCCATGGCATCAGATACCTGTCTAAATGTGGAATCTTACCTGGCCTGGCGGAGAAGAGATATGCATTCCATGGGTATAGCTTTCTTGTTCTGAGACAAATGTTGGATTTGCAAATTAAAGCACCCCAAAGTCTGAGATACAAAAACACAAATTGAAGTTAAAACTCGGAATGCTGAACTATGAAGTCAGAGAGGAAAAACCTCACATTTGAAGCCTTTTAATGTTCTATTCAGTGGCAGATTGATAGTGGTAATGCTAAAATATGTTTTGGGTAGAATTTGCCTGTGTATTGGGAAAAGAGTGCACACATTTAAGTACTGATATAACCTACTATAAATTATATATTTTTAATACACATAGGCCTATTGTATATTAATATTACAATAATAATACAATAATAATGTGTGGTTGTTAAAGGAAAAAAAGTCCTGAAAAGTAGCAATACAACAATGGATGGAAGCCAATAGCCATCGATCTCACGATAATACAAATCTAAACATTTTTGTAAAGAAATATTGTTTACAAAAATATCTGCTTTAAGATGATGTCACTGGTGGACGGTTTTCTGAACTGCCCACAGCCCTCTTATGAGACTTTTGATTGATTTAAATATTTATTAACAGTACATTTCAAGCACGACTCAATACAAAGACTGTGAGTGGACACAGGCTGAGTAGGAAAACAATGGTGGCAATTTATCATGATTATTAGTGAGGATCAGTTATATGAAGATAAATTGAAAAGTGGTGAAGTGGTCCTTTAACCAAATCCCAATGCACATTGCACACCATTTGGGAAACAAAGTGAAGAACCCTATGGTGAAGACTGAAGAACCATCGGATGAAGAAGAACAGTGAACCCAGGTGAAGATAGAGCTATCTTAAAAAGGTCAAGATGTTCCCTCCACATTATGTCCTGGATTATGTCACTCCCGGCACTCCCCCCTTCTTCTTCCTGAGAGAGTATCTATCCCATGATGCATCGCGCGGGTACGTAAACAATACAATCATGCGCGATTCGGCGGCGATCCTCCTAATGCAATGCTATTGCAATGCCTAGCAGCGTTCCAGGCAGCTCGTGCTGTTTAGCACAGTAGCACATCTTGGGTGGAAGACGCTCTTTGTCAGAACAAGTCATTGGCGCTTTTCATGCTGCTGCCTGGCCTCCTCCTCCTAAATTAAAACGGGCTCCTCTTCTCCTCCGACTTCAACAACGCCAGCAAACACAAAAGTATATTCTAGCTGCACACAGTGAAGCCGAACAACCTCCCGTAAGAAAGCAACATAGCCTTACCGTGCATTCTATTAAACTTTGGCATGCTATCGGTTCGTATGTGCAAAGTGTTGTTGCGTTTTCCGATACACGCTTAAAATGTGTTGTTGATGCGCACGTTATATTTTTGTATTTAGCCTAATACTAGCGAGGCTTAGCCACCTTAGCTACCGTATAATAGCCTAACATTAGCTTAGTTTGCATGCTTTCTTTAGCAACAATGCTGCTGCTGCTGCTACGTTAGCCTCAGCCAGCGGCAGCTTTTTGTGGCGGGGCCCGCTCTGCAAAGCCGTGGGAATACACACAAAGTAAGCACAATAATAACAATAATGGGTGAATAGTGTGAAACGATCATTTCCCGCTAGTTGGTTAATTGTTTCACTGGGCTAAGGCAGCTACTACTGCATGCATGTCCGATATGCTAACTGTGGGCTACCTGTGAGCTAACGTTAAGTAGCGTTTCTTGTTTAGCAGTGGTGGAAGTACTCAGGTTTTCCCCCCTTTTACTTTAAGTAAAAGTAGCACAATGTAGAGAAGGGGGTGTCCCATGCAGAAGTACATGTCTTGTTTAGCTGTTCTGTTGAGTAAAAGAGCAAAAGTATTGGCATAGAAATGTACTTAACATGTCAGTACCAAACGTGTAGGTATTATTTTGTTGTAGAATGGCCCATTTTATAATCATATTGCTTGTGTTGTAAAGTTGTAATTAATTAGTTGCATAAATGTGTTCATCGCTTTAATATGGCAGCTGATTTTGATTTGTGTTGCTGGGTATCTCGCACCATATTGTATTAATGTGTGTTGTGCATTTACAATATCTGCAAATTATCTAGTTACTAAAGCTGTTGTAGTGGAGTACAAAGGACAATGTTTTCCTCTGAAATGTAGAAGTATAAAGTATCAAAAAGGACTGAGGAGTCAAGGAAAAGTACTTCAGTCAGAATTGTATACAAGTATAGTACAGTACTTGTATGTACTTGTATTTACTAGTACTTGTATTTACTAGTTCCTTTCCACCACTGTTGGCTAGTGATGCTGGGGTGGAAGGAAGCCCACCATTATATCGTGCAAACCATAAATCATTATTATTGTAGTTGCATTTCTTCCTCTAATCCACTCGGTTGCTTCTGTGTAAACGTAGTCATAATATATATATATATTGTTTTTTCTTTTCTTTTTGTAGGTTGGCCAGAATACAGGCTCTAAAATATAAATGTAACTATTGAAAACGTAATGCCTCCATGCATGGCTTTCCGCTGATGAAGGCATGAAATTTACTTTATTATAAATACAAACTTATATATATTGGGTTTTTTTTCTAGGTTGGCCAGAATACGGGCTCTTATTAAAATATAAATGTAACTATTTAAAACATAATGCCTCCACGAATGGCTTTCCGCTGATGAAGGCATACAAAAACAAAATTATGAATACACACAATTACATATTGTTTTTATTTCTTTGTAGGTTGGCCAGCATAGGGGCTGTGAGATGGGATGCTGTTCCTGTCTGACAGACAGACGCAGAACTCGCTGAAGACACTCCTCCGTCCGTAGACAAGACACAGAGGCCGATAGTCGCTCTGCCCCCCCCGTCGTGTGCACCATGTCCATGATGGCCACAGACACGAAGACCTCTGATGCTCCGCATCCGTACGGCGTCAACCCGCCACCCCCCGAGTTCATCAACCCCAGCAGGCCGGGCCGCAAGACCAACCAGCTGCAGTACATGCACAACGTGGTGGTGAAAACCCTGTGGAAGCACCAGTTTGCGTGGCCATTCTACCAGCCTGTTGATGCCGTCAAACTTCAACTCCCTGTAAGTACCACTCTGGGTAGATCAGGGGTGCCCAAAACGTCGATCGCGATCTAACCAGTAGATCACAAAGGGTGTGCAGGTAGATCACATGACATGACCCTAAACAATATATACATTTAAAAAGGAAATAACTAAAGGCATCTGCCACTTTGACTTGAATTAAAGGTGACTTCATTGATTGACATCAAATGGGTCCCATCAGCTCAAACCCACAATTAAATAGTTTTATTTTATTTTAAAGATTTGTTTTAGGCTTTTCTGCCTTTATTGATGGTATCAAGTGAAGACAGACAGGAAAGAGGGAGAAGGGTAGAGACACGCAGCAAAGGTCGTCATGAACAGGACTCGAAAGGCCAGAGCCTATATCTGGCATGCGCCGGGACCACTTGGCCAGCGGATGCCCCATGAAATACTTTGTTTTCAAGAGTGTTGCGCATAAACAACAAAACTGTACCAATTCCAATTTCCTATATCTCATTCCGGGTGTGTTTGTCTCGTATGCAACGCCAGCACCGCTATTCCAAAGCCCCTTAAGGTACAATTTTCAACTTTTTTCAGCAATAGGATATTTATTTGGTGGGTAGATCTTGTTTTGATGGTCATTTTTAAAGTAGCTCTCAAGTAAAAAAAAACAAACACTCTGGTGTAGATGTTGCAGCTGTGTGTGTGTGTAGATCTTGTTTTGATGGTCATTTTTAAAGTAGCTCTCAAGTTAAAAACACTCTGGTGTAGATGTTGCAGCTGTGTGTGTGTGTGTGTGTGTGTGTGTGTGTGTGTGGGGGGGGGGCACTGTAAGAGTATAGTCACAAGTATGCGTCAAAAGCGACAGCTTCCCCGTTCACTTTACTTCCACTCTTGTGAGAGCAAAGAAGTTGACCTGCCCTTTGTGGTACGTTGATGCGTGTGGCTTGCCGTGGAACATTGGCATTCAACGTTGAACTTTGACCAGTAGGAAAGAGGCAATGTGGTTGACCCCACTTGGCAGGCATGTTGTTTGTAGTTTTCCTTCAATGAGCCAACCACTCCAATGCAACTTATGCAAGTGAACCAAACGTACACACCAGGAAACGGCATTGCTCACAACACCACAAGACGACATGGGAAATTGGTGTTGCACACCAAAAATGGCCAATCTGTAAGCTCCTGAGCTGTTTTTCTATGCCCAGCGTTGTGTCAAATTTGAGATATTGAATGGCAATGTCTGAGCACGGAATGTGATGCATGACGATAAGAGCGCCCCTCACTTCACTGTGTGTACTGTGTGTGTGTGTGTGTGTGTGTGTGTGTGTTTTAATGTGCAACACTGTCATACAACTGACCATGAATTTGGAATTGTTGTACTTGGAACATTGTAGACAGTCAACATTTTACAAATATATGTTGCGAGTTAAAACATTTGTATTGGATATTTACAGACAACTAGGGCATCGAAGGTCTGCATTTCGATTGCCAACTGCCAACAGAATCATACCCCTAGTAGTATTGAAACTGGACCAATCATTCAGTCAGTGCCAGTCTTGCCAATTTTCAGTATTGTGACAGCTCCTTTTTGAGTGGCCAATTTATCTGATTATGTTGGCTAATGAGTCTCCAAGTTGGAGCATGTAGAGTGTGGATAAAATGGTGCCAGGCCCAAGGTCCAGCCCTTGTGTAAAGCTCCGTTCACATTGAAGAAGCTGCTTTAAAAAGCAGAAGCAGAACTCAGAAAGACGCAGCTTTTTTTTGAGAAAGTGGGCGTGTACAAGGTACCTGTCACTCAAGCTGCCTGGACTGGCTGTCTGGCTTTGAGACGAGAGACGGGCAGTTTGAGCAGATGCGCATTTGAAAGTCTAAAACGTAAAATAGCGACTGTAGAGGAGAAATAATGATATATTTAGTTACATCATAACCTATGTATGGATGAATAAAGAATATAATCTTGGTAAACTTGTTTGTAAATAACCGAACGGACCGGATCTCAATCCTCCCCGTCTTCAGCGCTCATGTCTCCCCCCCACACTCCGCTCTCCTCTCCCCCCTAGGCCACGAGCGAAACACTCCGGGGTTTTTTTTAAATGGCGGCTCTGTATGTAATGTTAATGTTGATTTAGCAAAAGCATACAATTGTATATATCCAGCACGTCGTAAAAGCAATTAAAACAGCTTATGTTTACGTGCGATTTCCGGACATTCAGTCCCAAGTCTCCCGTGGAAGGGAGCTCCTATCTCGGCGCTGTCTGAAATGATTCCCTCAAATAAATATATGCGATTGGTTTATCGATTCAGAACGCAGCAAACCAATCACAAAACATGGGCAACATATTGCATAAATAGAGGGGGTACATACAACTGATATAAAGGCTATTAATTTTTTTTAAAGGTATGATTCACGGTGCCCACGTTTCAACAATCAACATACAATGCAGCGACACACACACACACACACGAAAGTGGACCGACTTCTGGACCCTGTGGCCCGGCCCGCGGAGGACCCCCTAAGTTGAGACTGGGTGTCGAGGAGCGTACACCAGTGGTCAACGCCCTGTGCTCAGGGCGAGGTCCCGCGACAAGGGCAATTAATTTTAGTGCGATGAAACGTCCCGCAAATCGTCTACGAGCACAGCTCTCCTCGGCGTTGAGCGGGGGGGATGAGCGGGCTGCTCATCCCCTCTTCTCGGGGAAGGTTTTGGCGAAAACTCCGACACAACTATTGTTTAGTTGTTTGTCTATCTATCTATATCTGCTAATTTATCAACCGTGTGTGTGTGCGTGCACTGTTTAGTCCACAAACAGTCCACAAGCGACGGATAGCGTTCTGGAGAGTTCAGTTCGCTAGTCCATCCATAGCTTCGATGAGAACCGGAGGGGGGGGTGAATGCACGATGACTTGTCCCCAGAAACGTGACACTCGCGACGGCACACGGAACACAACCTGTTTTCACCGCTTCGACAACTTGTTTCTCATATAAACTTTAATTTCTATCACAAAATATGCTATGGTCTTGCCAAATATCCATTCATATTTCATATACAGCCCATATTTAAAAGGTTTATTTTTTAATGCGGACAATTGGGTCGGACAGCTTTCCAGAGGGTTTTCGGTTTTGTAAAATGAGCTCAACTCCGCCTCCTCAAACCACGCTGTGCTCTGATTGGCTACACGCAGATTTTTAAAGCTCCAGCTTTTAAAAGCTGCTTTAAAGTTAAGCTCCGTTCACATTGAAGAAGCTGCTTTAAAAAGCAGAAGCAGAACTCAGAAAGACGCAGCTTTTTTTTGAGAAAGTGGGCGTGTACAAGGTACCTGTCACTCAAGCTGCCTGGACTGGCTGTCTGGCTTTGAGACGAGAGACGGGCAGTTTGAGCAGATGCGCATTTGAAAGTCTAAAATGTAAAATAGCGACTGTAGAGGAGACATACTTATATATTTAGTTACATCATAACCTATGTATGGATGAATAAATAATATAATCTTGGTAAACTTGTTTGTAAATAACCGAACGGACGGGATCTCAATCCTCCGTCTTCAGTGCTCATGTCTCCCCCCCCCACTCCGCTCTCGTCTCCCCCATGCCACGAGCGAAACCCTCCGGGCATTGTTTTAAATGGCGGCTCTGTATGTAATGTTAATGTTGATTTAGAAAGAGCATACCGTAGAAATACAATTGTATGTATCCAGCACGTCGTAAAAGCAATTAAAACAGCTTATGTTTACGTGCGATTTCCGGACATTCAGTCCCAAGTCTCCCGTGGAAGGGAGCTCCTATCTCGGCGCTGTCTGAAATGATTCCCTCAAATAAATATATGCGATTGGTTTATCGATTCAGAACGCAGCAAACCAATCACAAAACATGGGCAACATAATGCATAAATAGAGGGGGTACATACAACTGATATAAAGGCTATTAATTATTTTTTAAAGGTATGATTCACGGTGCCCACGTTTCAACAATCAACATACAATGCAGCGACACACACACACACACACACACGAAAGTGGACCGACTTCTGGACCCTGTGGCCCGGCCCGCGGAGGACCCCCTAAGTTGAGACTGGGTGTCGAGGAGCGTACACCAGTGGTCAACGCCCTGTGCTCAGGGCGAGGTCCCGCGACAAGGGCAATTAATTTTAGTGCGAGGAAACGTCCCGCAAATCGTCTCCGAGCACAGCTCTCCTCGGCGTTCCAGTACTGGGGACTACTGTACTGTGTACTGTGTGTGTGTGTGTGTGTGTGTGTGTGTGTGTGTGTGTGTGTGTGTGTGTGTGTGGGGGGGGGGGGGTACATACAACTGATATAAAGGCTATTAATTATTTATTTTAAAGGTATTGATTGACGGCGCAAAAGCTTCAACATACTACCGAGAGACACACGAGGATCGGCACAGAAACGCGCTGAGAGCGGGCTGCTACTTCCCTCTTCTCGGGGAAGGTTTTGGCGAAAACTCCCGACACAACTATTGTTTAGTTGTTTGTCTATCTATCTATATCTGCTAATTTATCAACCGTGTGTGTGTGCACTGTTTAGTCCACAATCAGCGTCAGCGACGGATAGCGTTCCGGAGAGTTCAGTTCAGTAGTCCATCCATAGCTTCGATGAGAACCGGAGGGGGGGGTGAATGCACGATGACTTGTCCCCAGAAACGTGACACTCGCGACGGCACACGGAACACAACCTGTTTTCACCGCTTCGACAACTTGTTTCTCATATAAACTTTAATTTCTATCACAAAATATGCTATGGTCTTGCCAAATATCCATTCATATTTCATATACAGCCCATATTCAAAAAGTTTCTTTTTTAATGCGGACAATTGGGTCGGACAGCTTTCCAGAGGGTTTTCGGTTTTGTAAAATGAGCTCAACTCCGCCTCCTCAAACCACGCTGTGCTCTGATTGGCTACACGCAGATTTTTAAAGCTCCAGCTTTTAAAAGCTGCTTTAAAGTTAAGCTCCGGTGAGCAAAAAAAAAAGCAAAAACAAAAAAAAGCTATTGTTCCAGCTTTTAAACGCAGAAGCTGTTCTGCATAGAGATAACATGGGACGAAGAAGCAGAAGCTAGCTTCTGCTTCTTCGGTCTGAATGGGGCTTTAAGCTCCGGTGAGCAAAAAAAAAAGCAAAAACAAAAAAAAGCTATTGTTCCAGCTTTTAAACGCAGAAGCTGTTCAGCATAGAGATAACATGGGACCAAGAAGCAGAAGCTAGCTTCTGCTTCTTCAGTCTGAATGGGGCTTAAGGCTGTAATTGACTCAATCTGTACCTGATGCATGTGTTCTCAGTCCTACTGGAAAGATGTGGCCAGAATGTCCAATTATGGTGTTACAGCAAATGCTGTGGTCAATTGCATCACTCGTGTGTGTGGACCAGAGAGAAATAACTGACATGTTGTCTGATTCTGTCTCTGTCATCTAGGATTATCATAAGATTATCAAGATTCCTATGGATATGGGAACAATAAAGAAACGACTGGAGAACAATTACTATTGCAGTGCTAGTGAATGTATGCAAGACTTCAACACTATGTTCACCAACTGCTACATATACAACAAGGTGAGGAAGAATCCATCATGTTGCTCAGCACTTGTGATCATGTTCTTGTGTACTTGGTGTATCACCCATTAAATTGCATACATTACTGTTAACAAACATTCTGTGTATTTCACTCAAGCCCACAGATGACATTGTGCTTATGGCACAGGCCTTGGAAAAGATATTCTTGCAGAAAGTTGCCATGATGCCACCAGGAGAAGTGGAGCTTTTACCTCCACCTAAAGTCAAGCCTGCTCCAGCTAAAAAGAGTCTCCCTTCAGGTGAGTGTTTCCCCTATTGCATTTTTGTTTGTTTTTTAGCTCGCTAGCGTCGGGGCTATGTGGGTCCGTCCGAACGCTGATTTGGAATTTTCTGTGCGCCGTACTGCTCCCCAGATGATGGCCCCAATGATTTTGGGTGACCCCCATGCCATGGCCTTTTCTTGTGCCATCATTGGACGAAGAAATGTGTACTTGGCATTGCATAAAAGATCCATTTACACACAAGATGGCTCCAAATTGAATGGGCAGATTGCCATGATACTTGATACTTACATTCATGCTCCTTGTAGGTTGAAGGTTGAACCCTATGCATAGATAGAACCCTGTGACTTTATGACTGAGACAGTGGTTCTCAAAACATTCGTATTTCAAGAACCCCAGTTTGATATCATTTTCATACTCTAAACTTCTTAGTGTTCATTGAACCAAATTGGTTCCATTTGTACACTCAAGAGTTATAGACCTGTAACTCATCAAGGACCCCACTTTGAGAAGCGCCTTGCTTCTAGGCTAGCCCAACCCATGTGACTTTTATTGTAGTATTGTAGTATATATACATCATCTACTAGCCGACTTTTAATGCCCGTCCCTAATCCCAATCGAACCAAGCCTGAGAACTACAACTGAATGTTGGCTCAAAGCACATTTTTGCATTAGCAATTTGTTATTTCTCAAACATTTACTGTGCCATCATACGTTCACAGCAACGGCTGAAAATGATGATGACGGTTTTGACGTGCTCCACCTTTAAAAAGAAAAAAAAGAAATCAGTTAAGCTGTTTGCTCTTCATGACCCAACCATAATTTATGTTTTCCCTTTCGATTTGTGTAAATATCCATACAGCTGGTCAGGATGAAACCGTGATCTCCTGCTCTTCAGTGACACCACCCAAATCACAGACAACCCTCAACTCCATTACCTCCATCTCATTAACCACCAACCTGCCATCATCCCCGCCTGCTGCCAGAGTGAGTCTACATAATTTCTCATCTTTGACTAGACACCCTGGAATACAAATTTAACCCATTTAGACCAGAGGACGATTCTACAAATTCCTTCTAAAACGTGACTGTTTTCTTGAAAACCCTGTTTCTATGTCACTCGTTCTCAAACATTGACATGTCACGGACCCTCAACAATATATGTGACCCCCCCCCCCCCCCCCCAAAGGAACAATTTGAGTTAAAAACGCTCTCTCTGAAAGAATATATATTCAAAGATTTGCGCCACATTTTTACGATTTTTCTAAAATAGCAGAGCCATGAGCTTGTAGATCTGCTATTTATCAATACCTAAAGTGTAACATAATGCTTTAAAACACCAAAAGGGCTTCCCATTCTGAATGAGGTTAACCAACTGCGATGATTTGTGTGTGTGTGTGTGTGTGTGTGTGTGTGTGTGTGTGTGTGTGTTTTATGGAGAAGAAGGGGATGAAGCGGAAAGCGGACACCACCACTACCTCAATCACAGCCAGCATCAACGACTCGCCGGAAGGCAAGCCGCGGCGCGAGAGCACGGGCCGAGCCATCAAGCCTCCCAAGAAGGACCTGGAGGAAGTGGAGCTGGGCTTCAGGCGGGGCAAGCTGAGCGAGCAGCTGAAGTACTGCGACGGGATCCTGAAGGAGATGCTCTCCAAGAAACACGCGGCCTACGCCTGGCCTTTCTACAAGCCCGTCGACGCCGAGGCTCTGGCGCTACACGACTACCACGACATCATCAAATACCCCATGGATCTTAGCACTGTCAAAGTGAGAATCACTGACACTTTTGCCCACACATTTGATTCTTCCAGTCTAGTAGGTTTTATTTTCTTTGTGTGTGTGTGTGAATTTGCTCATGCTGCTATTGCTGTCTTAGTGTCTTGCGTTTTGATTACAACGTTGTTCAATTTCAGAAAAAGATGGATGGACGAGAGTACATGGATGCACAGGCCTTTGCTGCAGATGTTCGACTAATTTTCTCAAATTGCTACAAATATAACCCCCCTGATCATGAGGTCGTTGCTATGGCCAGAAAACTCCAGGTATGTCTGCCAATTTTCACCTGCCTTGAGTTTTAATGATGTAAACTAAAATACATAGTTCTCTCTTCAGTGGACCTTTTTAACTCTAGGACACTAAACCCAGGTGATTTTCACCCGGGACAATTATGTGATTTACATAATGTTGCCGATGTCTGAGGTTGGTGGGTAGCCGTTTATGTGATTTTCATAATGTTGCTGATGTCCGACGATGGTGGGTAGCCTTTTATGTGATTTTCATAATGTTGCTGATGTCCGAGGTTGGTGGGTAGCCGTTTATGTGATTTTCATAATGTTGCTGATGTCCGAGGTTGGTGGGTAGCTTCATGATGCTCCGTGATAGTGTGATCATAGAAGGTAGGTTTGTTTCTCTGCCCTCATTGTTTTCCACAGGCAGGGGTGTTCAGGTGAATTTCAACAGGGTTTAGTGATAGAGGGTAAAACATGTAATCCCATACTCCCACAATGGGCAGTTTGTTCCCACTGGACCATTCTCACATGTCCAGGAATGGGCGGACCAAAGGAGAGGTTCCCAGCTCCATTATAGATTTTAAAATAATAATAATACCCACATTTTCACTGATTTTGGTCCACTATGATAGGGGCCCCCAATCCTATACATTTTCTTTCTAGATTTCATGTTGAAATATTAAAGAAAAGGACCTCAAATTGCCATGTATTGCTGTACTTTAATATATTTTGATGAGAAATGTTTTGTTTATGGAATATATTACATCAGGTCAAATATACCCGGGTTTAGTGATCTTGTGACAAAAGTTGGATGTAGTCTTCTAGGCGTAAGAAGATTATTACTATTATGATTAAGCATTTATTTTACTTTAACGCAACCTTTTGTTTTTTTGTACATCTGTTTTCAGGATGTGTTTGAGATGAGGTTTTCCAAGATGCCAGATGAACCTGTAGAAATGATCTCGCCAGGAGGAGGTGGCGTCACTAAGAGCACAGCCTTAAGTGGTAGCAGTGGCAACTCCTCCAGTTCGGGCAGCTCCGACTCGGAGGATGAGCGCGCCAGCCGACTGGCTGAGTTGCAGGAGCAGGTTGGCGCAGAACAGGTATGTTTCACTGTCTGCCTGCTAGTTAAGACCTGCCTCTCCGTTAGCCGTCCGTGCCCCTTGCTCTAGCCATGGGACGCCCTTAAGCGCAGAGCCTCGGTTTCGATGGGCGCTGATGGGACGCTTGTTTTACAGCGCCGGCTACCACCTACCTAAAACCCTAACCTAACCATAACCGCAAGCACGGAGCAGCGCATCCCTCACCAACCTTAATCTGGTCGTTTTAACGGACCCCTCACCAACCTTAATCCGGTCGTTTCAACGGACCCCTCACCAACCTTAATCCGGTCGTTTTAACGGACCCCTCACCAACCTTAATCCGGTCGTTTTAACGGACCCCTCACCAACCTTAATCCGATGGTTTTTTTAACGGACCCCTCACCAACCTTAATCCGATGGTTTTTTTAACGGACCCCTCACCAACCTTAATCCGATGGTTTTTTTAACGGACCCCTCTAGGGTTGTCTACCGATAGCCGTTAGCCGTTTATTAATTTGTTTACCGACAACACTAACGGCTAATGGTTCACCGATAAAAAAATATATTTTTTATTTTGAAGCGCCGAGAGCGGGCACCGCGGCCAAAGAACCAAACCCCTCTTTCCACCTTTACTGTCAGTGCAACCACGCATGTGCCGTGACTTACTTCCCCCAAAACAAAAACACCAAAACAACTGCATGTAGTGGACTGCATGGAAGCAGGAGGGAAAAAGAAAAAAAGACGAACACACACACACACACACACAGCATTGCGCGCCCGCAGATCTGCCCTTCGTGCAACGAACGTTAACTTGGTTCCTTAAACGGCAGATCATATGGATCAGAACGAACGTACCGGGTCCGGTATGCTGTTAGCTTGTTGCTAACGGGACCCCCCCCCCTCTCTCTCTCTCTCTCTCTCTCTCTCTCTCAGACGTTCTCTCTCTCTCGCGCGTTAGAGAGACGCTCTCTCAACACGTCTTTCTTTCTTTCTTTCTCTCTCTCTCTCTCTCTCTCTCTCTCTCTCTCTCTCTCTCCCTAATCCTTCCTGATCGGTCCGCGATACATGTGTGATGTGTCCGTATAGAAGACTGTAGCCAACGCACTAGTGCACTGATTGACAGCAGGCCGCGTGTAAACGGTGTATTTGTCTATTTTTAATGCGCAAAACAGCGCTTTTCTTTTCTTAACGGCTAACGGTTAATTAGCCGGCAAGTCCTGGCGGTAACCGGTTAATACAATCTTTCCATTTGGCCATCCCTAGACCCCTCACCAACCTTAATCCGATGGTTTTTTTAACGGACCCCTCACCAACCTTAATCCGATTGTTTTTAACGGACCCCATACCAACCTTAATCCGGTCGCCTGTAAAACAAGCGCCCCCTCAGTGACCATCGACGCCCAGTCTCTGCGTAAAAGGTCATCCCCAGCCATAGGTTTTCTTGATGGATTCTTCATTTCCAAAGACTAAATATTACTGTTTTCTTTTGCTGCTGTGGGCTCAGTCTTGGTGGTGGTGTTGTATGAGATTTCTCAGCACAGATGTGGCCCCTTTTCCACCACGGTTGAACTGGTTCCGTTTCCCCCCCCCCACCCCCCGCCTATTATTGAACCAGTTCAGAGTTTCCACTGAAAATAAATTGTTTCAGAATCAGAACCCTAAAAGTTGGGTTCGGAACTAGAACCAGAAAATGGCCACCGGTTCCATGAAAGCATCATGAATCTAGAACGGAACTAGTTCTAGAACCAAAGTTCTTTTGGTGGAAAAGGGTCCTTGGTGAATGAGACATTGGCTGCACTGATAACTATCAGTGGCCTACACTTTTTAATATGTAATGGCCGCATTTTTATGTCTGGTTTATTTCCCACATTTTTACCATGTGGCTGTATAATGTGCTAACCAATCTCCACTGGCTCTCTCTCTCTGCCCCAGCTAAAAGCCGTCCACGAACAGCTTGCTGCGCTTTCTCAGGCTCCTGTCAGTAAACCAAAGAAGAAAAAAGAAAAAGACAAGAAAAAGGATGTCAAAAACAGTAAAGGCAACCCAGAAGAGGAGAAGAAAGCAAAAGCAGGAAAGCAGGGTCAACAGAAGAGTTCCTCCAGAAAGGTCAACAGTAGTGGCTCCAGGTATAGGAACTGGACATTTATTTCTTTATTTTTTTACTCTTAACCCAGGCCTGACCTCGAAATTAAAAGAAAATCTTCTAAAATAGCAGACCTACCAGCTCGTAGTGCTATGAGCTTGTAGATCTGCTATTTTTCAATACCTAAATCATAACATAATGTTTAAAACACCAAAAGGGGTTCCCGCCCAAAATGGGTTTAATTCACATGAGCTGGTTCTGTATTCTTATTGACATTTCTAATACAACTACTCAACTAGTAGCCTTGTCATGATGCAACTGGACAAGTTGGCAAGATATCTTGCTCCATTGATTGATATGCCAAAAATAGTCTCCACATTTTGACATTGCGCGCAGAAACATGCCTGGTATGGCATTTATTGTTTACTAAAATGTCAACATCCTGTTTATATTACTATTTTAATCCTGTATGGTGTTCTTTACACAAATGGCTAAATCCACAAATATCCGTATGTGTGTCTAAAAGAATAAAAGGATTGACCTTATTGCAAGTAAAACGTACTAGTTTTGTCCCCACCAACAGACAACCGAAGAAGAAAGCCAGGGGCTACGACTCAGACGGCGAGCCTCTGCCCATGACGTACGACGAGAAGCGCCAGCTGAGCCTGGACATTAACCGGCTACCTGGCGGGAAGCTGGGCCGCGTGGTGCGCATCATCCAGACCCGAGAGCCGTCGCTCCGCGACTCCAACCCGGACGAGATTGAGATTGACTTTGAGACACTCAAGTCGTCGACGCTGCGCGAACTCGAGCGATACGTCAAGCTGTGTTTACATAAGAAGAGGAAGAAGACGGAAGCAAACCGTGAGTACCCAGTGGCTGTCACGATTACACGTTTTAAGTTGACAATTAATTGTCACACAAATGACTGCGATTTAATAGTTTTTTTGCATTGAACATTGGAATGTTACAAGTTGTATTTCTGTTTGCCTTTTAGGCCCATTTAAGACATTATTCCTTTCCAAAGAATGCACAAAATAGTGGAAATGGTTGATCTACACGCTTACAACACGTCTGCTATTTCTGCTTAAACAAATTAAATGTTTGAAAATGTATGGCCATTTCTCAAAGTGGAAACGATTGAGGATTATGCAAAAATGATTGCGATTAGACGATCATGCAATAATTGTGGCAGGCCTAGTGGCATGAAAACCTATGTACGTTTATAGCATTATGGCTGCAACTATCGTTTATTCTCAATCTGAATAATCCAGAAGCCCATTTATTTGTAGTCTTTGTATTATCAATCAACAAATTGTCGAATAGATTTATTCAAATAATCAATATACCCTATTAACCTGAATATATTACCCAATAGAAATATCCTAAAAAACCGGGGTGGTATTATAATCGGGGACTAGACTATTTGACATTCAATGTTTTTCCACAAATGAGTCTTTAATCAGTCGTCTTATATTCGGGACAATTGATTCGTCTAATTAGCCACTTACGCCTTATTTTTTACTCACAGTCACAATGGTATGGTGCAAAAATAACAAAACCAGTCAATCTACAAGCTCACATGTTGCATCATAACAAGCTTATTTTATTTAATCTAGTTGGAATGTCATACCTCTAAAGTTTAAACCTATGTCCATGCATGTAAATCACTGCTGAATGTGGTGCCTCTTGAGTTTAGACCTATGTCCATGCATGTAAATCCCAGCTGACCTGGTTTTATCCTTACCCAAAGGTGCCAGTGGGAGCAGTAGCTCTTCAGAGTTTGGCAGCAGCAGTTCCAGTGGCTCCAGTTCAGACAGCGACTCTGATTGAAGGAGCATGTTGGTGTACTGTTTCGTGGATTTCATAAAAACAAATATATATTTTTATTTTCTATTTGTATTTCATTTTTCTAAGGAAGACATATGAAGAGTTTGTTTCCAAAATGTCCACTAACGATTCAGAATTGGATTTCAGAGCAGTGTACACCACACCCAAGGTACTGCAGCCCTAAAGATTACTGTCAACTTTAAAAGAAAAAATGTGTTTATTGACGTGTCAGTTTGACTTGTGTTGTGTGACTGACCGCCGGCGGTCTTGTTTTGATGTCGATGGAAATAGCAGATCTAACATGCTCACATGGTGCCGCATTGCGATCTTATAGATCGTCTGCTATTTTTGTCAAACGTAAGCCTCGGCATATAGATGCTAGGGCCCAAGGTTAAGGGTTTTAGTTCTGTCTGTTTTTAGTCATTAGGTTTTCTGGCAAAAGGCTTTTCCTCCCCAGTTGCCTGCATTTTGCATTTTGAATTCAACTGACATACTAATGCTAAAAGTATTTTTATGACATTTTAGACAAGCTGTTTTGAGCTCCTGCTGTATCAATTTTATCATGCAAAACATCTTTGCAATAATGTTTCAAAATATTTTGTATACCAGGAGTCTTGCAATTGAAATATAACTGTTCCAATGTACCTAATGGGGGTTAACTGAACCTTTCGAAATGATTGATTTGCAGTTTGGATTAAAACTCTTCATATGCTGCCATCCACCCTTATAAAACATTTATTTTTGAAATTCCTTCAAATTGTTAATGGCTTTGGTCCGACATGCGTTCTTTCAGATAGATACAGTAGATGTCCAAATAGCAAATATTGGACTTATTGTGATATTTAGTACATAAGAACTAAGTAGAAAGAGTTGCGCTCCGTAGAGTGCAAATGTCCGCCAGGAGGCCAGCTCTACTTCCCTCCATCTTGTCGCTCTAGACCAGGGCATGTGATAATGTTTGGGGCTGTGTGGGTGTATAAAAGGCATAGGGTTATTGGGTGAAGGGATAAGATAAAGTAATGGCATTACATCATTAGAGTGACTGGCTAGTTGTTGGCCATAGCCTTGTGGAACACACCGTGGGACAATTGCTCTGCGATTTATTAATTCCCAAACGATGATGGTGCACAAGCAATATAATGTGGATCTACCTGGTAGTTGGCGCAGGATTAGCTGTGGATCAAGCTCTCAAGACAGATTTGTAATGAAAGTTCAGTAATCAGTAGTGTAGCTGTTTAATTCAATTAGAGCTCTTCTAGCGATGCCCTTGAGTAGGAAGAAAGTGAAACAGCAGAAACGGGTGTGACCACGCCTGGTTTCCTCTTTCAGGCATGGAATAGAGCTTGCCTCCAGAGGTTAAGAAAAAATTATATATACTGTATATATTTTTTTATCCAAATTGGTTCCCATATTGGCTGCGGGTAGACGGACACAGACAAACAGGGCTGGATGCAATATCTCCACCTGGTGACGAGAAGTACAGCAGAGGCAGGGAACCCCACTCACCTCCAGCAAATTGAACCCAAAGTATAACATCCAATTTCAAGGAAACATTTGCTTTGTTACAAATATCGCAAGTTAAAACATTTGTAAACTGCTCTACCAAAGTTTTTTTTAGGTACGTCTACTGGAGGAGATTTTCAAAGGAGATTATTAGCTTTATAATGTCAATATTGTTTTATTCAAGGAAAAATAAGCTCTTAGTGATGTTGGCCAACATAATTATGAATATTAATTATGCATGTTAACATTTCCAAGCTTAAAAATAGTTATCAAAAGCATGCGATATTTACACGGCTGACAAAAAGCCCATAAGCAAGATGTTTCCCATTGGTAGAGCAGGGCACATGTCGTTTTACTCTATGGGTAAGTGTGTGTTTAACAATCCCTTTTACAAAACTGTCTGTCGAACTTGTTGGTGCCCTGTATTGCCAAATTAACCATATTTAATACCATAATTTGGTATACTATAGTAGACGGCTGTTATCCGAGGTTGTAGTATCAAATGATGAAGACAGGCACAATCTGTTGACAATGAATAAGCTGTCTTCTCTGTCAACAGATTGTCAAATTAGCTTTGATGGTAACTGGTACTGTATAAGGACTAGTAGCATCACTACCAAGTTACCACACTTGTATCCAGTGTATGTATGGACTTTATTTTTTATCCATGTGAGAGCTGTACATGAGTACCTCAGGTTTTTTTTTCTTTTTTTTTTTAACATTGCCAATGCCATTGCCTAGCAGTTTTGCATTGTTGAGCTATATCAGTTTTCCGTAGATAGGCCATCCAAGACATTTTGTTCAATTGCATAACATTGTAACAATAATCTTATGCATTTTGGGTGACAGATTTCAGAGAAGTGTCTGCTGCTGCAAATTAAATAGATAAAACATGTTTTGGTTATTTTCGGTCTGCAGACAGTGCTTCTCATTGTTGGAGTCATTCGGCTTTAGAACTCTAACATTTCAAAATATGTTGTCTGTGTCAGCTGTAAGAACATATTAAATTATGGACAGATCATTCTGCAAAAGATTTTCCCTCATTGTTGAATTTGTCTCATAGACATGACCACTAGGCTGGCAGCTTTCTTATGCTGCATTTATACTCTGTTCAGAAAATAGCTGATCTACAACGCAATGTCTTGAGCTTGTAGATTTGTAGCTATTTTCACTACAGTAAGTATAGATCTGGCTTTAGAGGAGCACACTACTCTGTCTCACTTATTTCTGGGTTTACCACACACTTGTTCATGAATGTATGATGCCTTGAATGCTTCTGCTTCACATTCTCACTGATTTAAAATGTGTGGATGCTTCAAAATATAGTTGGAAATGTGCATCCCGAGCTATTTTCTTTTATTCTTTTTTTTTATTTAGATCCAACCCGTTTGTTTTCTTAAATTTTCTTGTATTTCATTTGTATTTTGTGCAAACGGGATGGTACTCTTGCCCATTTAGTTTAGTTATCAATAACAAAACTCTTGCATAACGGATATCTTTCATTTACAATATTGTATATTAGGGAATTATTTGAGTATGCCCCTAATGTGGTGGCTCTTAATTCTGAAAGCTGCCACAAGAACTGTATTGTGCCGCCTTTACCAATGTATCTGGTGTTGACTCTTTCAGTTTTATGTTTTTTGTATGAATCGTTTCT
Organism: Protomyctophum bolini; assembly: GCF_963924005.1. NCBI lineage: Eukaryota > Metazoa > Chordata > Actinopteri > Myctophiformes > Myctophidae > Protomyctophum > Protomyctophum bolini. The sequence goes on along the minus strand of NC_137883.1, from coordinate 6,901,576 downwards.
CATAGAGGTGAAAGACTGACGAAGCTAATGTATATAAATATATGAATATATATCCAAACATAAGTCCCTTTTTTAGGCTCCAGTAACTTTTTTATATTTTAATAAGCAGAGATTCATTTAATTTCCAACATGCATGGAAGTTTACTGTATCTTTGTTATACCTTTTGGGCCTGTTTAAAAGTGTCTTCCTGTATAATGTCTGCCATGGAAACAAACTGAGGATTCTAGTTGTAGTTATTACAATATGGACACAGTGGCGGAATGTGATTGTTGAGGATATCAGGTAGGAGCTAGAAATTAATGTACAGTAACTGCTAACCTGAAAAAAGTTATTTTCTCTTGGTTTTTTGTAAATAAATGAAAACAAAACAGATTGCTTGTGCCTTTTAAATGGATCACTGGATGTGTATACAGTACTTGCATAAAACATTGCTATTGAGGGCATTTTGTTATGTCAAAACCGTGTGTGTGGTGCCCCAGACAGACTCAGATTCATGATGGAAGACTTCAGACTGTTGAATCGATATGCCTACATTTTGTTTATGGTGAGCAAAAGTGGCCTTTGCATTTTGGAGATCAGCCACTAGATGGCGACCATCTACCATCTCAAAAGTAATTTTGTCAAGCAGACAAGCTTGTGTGTAGGCTAGCAAGGCTACTAGTATGAGTCATGAGAAAAACTATTAAACACAACTAGTTTACTGGTTCTCAAAGTGGGGATCCCCAAGGGCTGTATACTGACTGAGGGTATACAGAGTGGTCCACAGCAACATAACATGAACAGTTTAAACTGTGTGTCACAATACAATGGAGGTTGTGGTTACATGTGTAAAGGGTGAACCTGTAACATAGGTGGCCGGGCCCATATTCTAATGAGAGCTCATGGAAAAATTGCATGCACACTGTCTGTGCATGCAGCAACATGCATCCATTTAGCTCCATTTGGAGGAACATCTATATCTACGCTGCTACGTAGATATAGCTCGGTTCTAAACGGAACTAGCATCCATTCATCATTTACAGATTTTACACTGTGCGACCTAGCTCAGTTTGCTGTCCTTGCACTGAGCATGCTGCAGTTAGACTTGCTCTTTGTGACCATATTAGGCTGTTTGTGTGTTTGTGACCCACCTTCCTGTCATGGCATATGGTCTGGAACACCCCCCCGCCCCAGCCTTGGGGCTATGATGGATCAATGCCACAACTTATGTGACAACTAGTCATTCCTGCCTTTTGTGACTATCTATCACTCACCACTGAGCCATTATAAAAAAACACCAGTGAGACAAACAGATCACATGAGGTGCTTTATAGGCTTAACTAAATTGCACACTGTGGCTTTTCTGTTTACCACCTTGCACAGGGATATAAAGCAGTGGATGTGGCTGGTTGGTTAATGATGCCCAGCAGCCCATGCGTCCATCCAGTGCACTTAATGAAGTGCATTTTAACATAGGCTTAACATACCGGTAGCCTACATCAAAGGTCAATTAATTGTTCAATAAAAGGGTATTGTGACAATTTAAAACATATCATTCAATTTGAAAATAGTATTCCATGAAGAGAATACATGGATACTGATACATAGATAAAATATCAGTCAATATCAGTCAAAAATAGACTGATAAGAATAAAAGTGGAATATGGAGAAAAACAAATGGGCCTCAGTATGAAACATCTGAAGCTCAGAAGCTGTGTTTGGGGTTAATACATGCACTGAAGAAAACATAATACTGTATGTTGAAATGTCTGACTGAAGTCTATAGTCATTTGTTTGTTTTTCACTTGCAACTTTAAGCTGCATGGCCTGCCACTGCCATTAATTATGACTCTGAGTCCCAGCACTTGCGTCAACATTTTAATTTATCACAGCACAATCAGCAGGACTTTGTTCACATGCCATGCGGCATAAATCAAATACTTGTGGATGCAATGCAACAAGAACTTTTATCAACGTATTATCTTAAGTAGCCTACCATATCTCCCTTTTATTCTCATGCAGACAGATCAGAGGTAGCTATAAGGTTAAGGAAGTGTGACATCTGTAGGCCTACGGGGGTCTAAATCTTAGGCTAGGCACAAATATGATGAACATCTAGGCTACCTATTAAGCACCTAAGGGTTTTTGTATTATGATGAATCATTGACTGTTTAGTGATTAGGCTGTATTAGCCCTGGTCCATGGCTCTGCCATGCAGAGCTCTATATGATTAGAGCTATGGACCAGAGCTACTATGCAGGTATTAGCTCTGGACTGGTCAATAGCTCTCTAATGCCATGCAGAGATATGGATTAGAGCTACTATGCAGGTACTGTATATGATTGTGGCAGATCATTTTCACATTCTTAGCCCCATGGCTGCCTTATAGACTGAAAATAGAGCTACAGAAAATGATCTGCACACCATCTTGAATGCCCCCACTGCTGTGTATTTGTTAAAAACAAACGAACATTTATTTTCGACCTAAGAGGTCTTCTTCATTTAACTGGGAAATGGGCAGCGCGCCTAGCCTGACACTCAGCCTGAATTTTCATTTCGTTTCACTCCCGCCTGAACATAATTTTTTAATGGGCGTGGCTATTCAGGGGCTGGAGCCAGGCTACAGCGCGCCCATAATCAGAAGATACCATCAGCACCTGGCTGCCTCCAATCAGGTATATTAATCTCGACACACCACGGACACATTTAATACTGTACATTTTGACAGTATTTTCATATTGTATTGTGAAAATTAATGTTCTATTTGCTTGTTTTCTGTTATATTTTGTATTTATTTTATTTTGTTTGGTTCTTTTGTTGAACTTCATGCTTTAGCAATACTGTAGCTACTACATTCATGCCAATAAAGCTAACTGAATTGAATTGAATTGAATTGAATTGACAGCTAATATGGACACCATGGTAATGACGATATCAGCCTAATGGACGCTGGGTGTATAATTGGTCATTATAGGTGGCGTGGCACGGTGGCAGAGCTCTGTTTGAGTAATGTGAGTATAAAGTCTATTTAAAAAAAATAAGCCACACGGCCTAGCTCTGTTCCATAGCCTTACTGAACAGAGCTACACGCGGCCTAGGTCTACCCAAAAGAGGCTGTATATATTTAATTATTGTATTAATTATTATTTAAAGCCTATAAATAAACAAAACAAGAATGCATAAGGAAATGAGAATACCACCAATGCAATGTGCAAGTCCATACGTCAGATGGCGCATCGACGGCAACTTTGACTTAAGAGTTAAGATGTAGTAAAAACATCAGATTAAAATGTAGCGCCATGATATATCACGTCACAGTGGATAGACCTATTAAGTTTTTTGTTTCCCCCCCCCCTTTGCATAATGATCAGTCCCGCATGCGAGGAGCTTGCGCAATCGCCTGTTTCACCGCCAGCCAAACGCACACACGGCTGGCTGGGTGCCGCTTTCTTTCTGCTCAGATTTTAGTGGCTGTGCCTGCAAAGCAAAGCAAAAACCCCACCATCATCTACACGGGAAACGAGGAGAGGGAGAGGGGAGAGGAGGACAGGACACAAACGGAAGCGAAGCAGGAATTCCAACTTAATACCAGCGAAGCGCGACCATTTCTACTGGTTTGTGTGTGTACATGGTCCCGTACCGACCGTACACACACACATGCACGAACCCGCGGAGTTCCCCCGCCCGTACTATCAACGTGAACGCCAGATATAGTGTGTTTTTGTGCGTGTCTCTTGTCTCTCTCTTGACTCTGTCCACACGGACATGTTCCCGCTGCTGGATACTAGGGAGGGACATGTTTTAGAGCTCATTCTGGGGGATTCCGAATGATGGTCAAGTAGTAGTATAGCGGCTGTTTGAAACGCTGCTTGATTGCTGTTGGTTTGTTTCTGCTGGTGGTGTACTGTCCGTCCGTCGTTTCTGCTTTTCAAACTACTGAATAGGATAATATTCTTGCTTCTCAAGTTTCCCCTGACATCATTTTGAGGCCACGATACAACGGACCTTACATTGCATAGGTATAGGTCGATTCACGCCGAAACTATACTGGACAGATCGACCCCGGGGAGAGGACTCGTCTCGCACCGATGGTTTTCTCACGTATTATTTATAACACGGATTAATGATTAGTCTACGACGCTGCAATGTGATCATACGACCAGATACGACTCGTGTTTTTTATTCGTGACTTTATTATTCGTCTTGTTTTACGCACGGCCGCTGCCTGTGTGTGTGTGTTTGTTTGTGTGTGTGTGTGTGTGTGTGTGTGTCAAGCCTGACGTTGGAGGGTTTGCCGCGAGGAAACTTTTTGAGAATGAAGAGAAGGAAATCCTCGTAGCACAGATTTCTTCCTATAGTCGCTATAGTGAAACGAGCCGTGTGTGTGTGATTTATTGAAATTATATTGAAATGATGATGATTCCCCTGCTCATAAAACCCACGCCAGGAACAGAGGAGACATGAGTCGGGGCGCCGATAAAACTGCGATCCACTACCACCACAACACGTCAAGTTAAAATGCAGTGCGTTTGGAATATACCCATGGATGTTACTGTCATTTGGCGAATGATTACCATCTGCGACTGATTTCCCCCACCCCGGAGCCCGGATCGCCCTTCTTGCGCGCAGGGAGCCGCACGCTGTATTAAGCAGCGGTCTGAACGGAACCAGTATATACGTCCTTCAACTTTATTATAGTAGCCGTACAAGTTTGTGTGTGTGTGTTTGTGTGTGTTTCTTTGGAACCGGGCAGACATGGAGGAGTGGAGGCAATGCGGGCGGTGGTTGATCGACTGCAAGGTCCTGCCCCCGAACCACCGGGTCGTGTGGCCCTCTGCGGCTGTCTTCGACCTGGCACAGGCATTGAGAGATGGGGTGCTGTTGTGCCAGATGTTGCACAATCTCTCGCCGGGATCAGTGGACCTAAAGGAGATAAATTTCAGGCCCCAGATGTCACAGGTAAGTCGAACACACACACACACACACACACACACACACACACACAGAGCACCCACAGCAGACACCCTTGCATTGTTTTGGGTTACATGTAGCACGTGACTTGTACAGAAATGAAATGATACATGGACCAACGACACCACTGTGCAGTCAGTGCAACCTAGTCCTAGGTTGCAGGCAGATGATGGATTTGACGGATCTGTGTGTAGCCACTGCTCACCAGGGATGGCACTATTTCCATCCAGATGTTGTTCTGTCCAACCCGCAAGAGTGTGTGTGTGTGACTTGGATTCCATTTAGCCCGCCCTTGTCCTCATACACGAGTGTACCAGATCAGAATGTTAGAAACCATTTGTATATTACCCGGTCCCAAGACCACCCAGGCACCCACCTCCCCACACAACGTTAGTTTCTTACTTTCTTCTATGGTTCAACATTAATATTGTCAGTCAGGCCATCTCTCCATTTGGATTCGCGAGTATATGAATGCATATTTAATACACTTTGGGGTGATAACGGTGGAAAGAGTGAAACCTATGATCTCTAAATGGTCATTGTTATACATCAGTCATTGGGCCCACTTGATAGCCATTAGCCGGTCACTGAAATAATAGTTAAAAGTTTATCTTTTTCCACAGGGGACCCCCTCTGACCCCAGTCCCCAGACCCCACTTTGAGAAGCCACTGGTCTAACAACCCAGGGTTGAGAACAGGGCCAAGAGGCGCAAAGTAGCATGGAATGAGACTGCGTGAATGTATATTGTATAGATAATGGGAGGTATGATATCATTATGGTCGTATGTCTACTAAACCTTGTCCGATACTACTACTTCCTAGTGATAGTGTTTTGTCATTTGGAATGATCGATGTGGGTTGGATTCTGCGATAGTAAATATGTACTCTGAAGCTGGGCCAGCAGGAGAATATTTTGAATGTCAATTTAGTGCAGTAACTGCAGTTGTCAAAATGACAGACAAGCCTATGTGAATTGGCTTGTCTGTGTGTGCGTCAAATGACAGACACGCCTGTGTGAATTGTTAGTAACCCACCAACCTTCTGATGCTGTGATTTTCAGATGATTCTTTAATATCCGTATGCCTACAATGGTTACTTGGAATGTCTATATTGTACCAGAGAGATGCATCTTTTGATACCAGTATTGTTAGACTTTCTCTGCACACCTTCCATGACACCTGCGTGCGTGTGCGCGTGCGTGCGTGCGTGCGTCAAATGACAGACACGCCTATGTGAATTGTTAGTAACCCCCAACCTTCTGATGCCCTGATCTTCAGATGATGCCTATCAGTAGTATGCCTACAATGGTTGGAATGTCTATATTGTGCCAGAGAGATACATCTTTTTGACACCAGTATTGTCAGACTTTCTCTGCACACTGTGTGTGTGTGTGTGTGTGTGTGTGAGAGAGACACTTTCAGTCCAGTTCACGTTGTTTGGTATATTATTAGCCAGTTCACCCCCCTTGCACATTCCTAGCCGCTTTTTTCAGGCAGTTTCAGTAAGTCACTCTCTCGTCTCCCTCCTTGGTTTCCACCAGTAGCATTGACTGATCTGCTTCTATAGGAGCTACTGGCCTCCATGATTACAAGGAGGAAAGAGGGCTTGACGGCATGCTTTGATCCTCCCATCATCGGTCCCGTGCATGCTCCTCCACTCTCTACTATGTGAAGCTGCAGTGTGTGTGTGTGTGTGTGTGTGTGTGTGTGTGTGGATGCATGACATGGGTGAGGAGGGGCGTGAGGGGGTGGGGGTCCCTCTGTGACAAATTGGCTTAAACAAAATCCTGGCAGCAGAACAGGAGTTTGTGATTTATGACGTGGAAAAGGTCAGTGTGCGGACGTGCGCTTGTAACGCTCCGAACACACTAATTCACCGGCGTCTAGGGCCCAGCAAACGAGAACTTGAAGTGGGACGATTATTACGTTATTTGTTCTGGACAAATGTCCCCTTTCTTTTTTTCTTTCTTTTTTTCTTCCCCTCACCCGCTCCATTTGCCGTGTGATTGATTGTTTCTGAAATGGACCCCTGCCTCTCTGGCCACGTCTTGCGATTAAATCTCTGGTCCACTCCACGGCATCCTCAAAAATGTTTTGGCAGGGAGTGAATGTTGACGTTGGGTGTATTACTGTGTGACCTGGACGAGGAATGGGGCTTATGGGGACAGCCGTAGCACATTGCGATTACATTCAGTCGCTTGTATTGCGGTTACTTGTGGGTGCAGTACAGTAGTAGGCCCATTGCGATTTGGTTAGATCGCTGACATCTTAATCGCTGACATGAATATGTCAGTGCGCTACTGCTGTGCAGATTCTATTTGCAGCAGTACATACATAATTAACCCATTCTGACCGGGCACCCATTTTGGTGTTAGCATCATGTTACGCTTTATGTATTGAAAAATAGCAGATCTACAAGCTCATATCGCGCCACCGAGTGGCGCGATACGAGCTTGTAGGTCTGCTATTTTTGAAAAATTCGAAGAACGACTGACATTTTTAGAATCTGATCTCAGGTCAGAATGGGTTCATCAGACCAGTGTGTGTCCAGTGGAAACCTCGTATGAATCTGATCTCAGGTCAGAATGGGTTAATAAACCCTTTATCTGATTAAGCGGAGAGGAAAGCTTTTTTCACGCTCCATGATGTTTTCAAAGAAAGAATAATGAGGACACACGTGTGTGTTTTGGCTTTCTTCGTGTTTACGGACGGAAAACGCCTACGTCATGTCAGCCCTAGCCAATCGCAGATTGGCGCTCAATGGCACATTTTCAACCAGTAAAGAATTAATTTTTCACTCTCCACATTTAGTTTGTATCATTATGAGGCTATGGTAGTGGGTAACCTGGGTACTGCCCAGGTTCCAGTACCCAGTAAGACTCTCCTCTCCCAAACCACTTGTGGTCCTCTTGAGCAAGGCATGTATTCAGCCCCCTGCTGCTCGAGTGCTGCTCTGTCGCAGACGGTAGAAGGCACTGGTAGTATTTGGCAGCTCCTATGAGGTATAACCAGGGCTCGACGCTTAGCATTTTTCCAAGTAGCACGTGTGCTACTAAGTTGAAAAATCTAGTAGCACACAAATTATTTTAGGAGCACGATGAAAAGTTATCAAATAATGTGTTTTTTGAGGGGCTGCCAGCCCCTCCTATATACAGCTTTAGTCCCCACACGTCTCAATATTTGCCATTGACAATATGGCAAAATATTATCTTTTCAGAAAGACAGACTATCCGTTTTTATCCTGCTGTTCTATCATGTGAGTGCAGAGGCTACTCGATGGTGAATTAGTGTTGTAACATTCTCCTTGGCTTCAGTTCAGACAGAACATCGCACATGTACACCTTGCCGTGGTGGGGGGGGATCTTTGCCTTTTTTCCGTTGCTCGTTATGCAGGCCACTGACTAGCTCTGTCCATAGCTCTAATGAGTTTCATTTAGAGCTATGGACCAGAGCTAGTAGTAGCCACTGACTAATATGAATCCAGCCAGGTCAGTCATTTGTATTGCGCTGCGCACATGCTTTTGTAAGCGAGCAAAGGGGACAGATCTTCAAATGAACGCCACATTGAGCCTCGTCTCCTCGTCACATTGTCAGCTTGTAGATCTGCTCTTTTTGGCGAACGACACCGCCGTTCAGAAATATAAATTTAGGTATAGAACCGCGACTATAGAATGTGCACTTGCTGTATCAGAGCCTTAGTTTATCACGATTGAATGGTCAAATTCTGTAGTCGCACCGGTGCTACACAAATTGAATTTTACAACTCGCACAGTGCTATTTTTAGTAGCAAATGCAAGTACCTAGTCGCACTGTCGAGCCCTGTGCAGGGCTCGAAATTAACTTTTTTACTTGGTAGCACTGGTGCTCCCAAATTCAGAATGAAGGAGCACCAGAAAAAAATTAGGAGCACCCACCAAAATTTTACGAGCACCAATATGTAATCGATTTTTTACATTCATTATTATTACACTTGTAGCCTACAGCAGTGGTTCCCAACATTTTTCATGTCAAGCACCCTCAAATTGACACTCATTAGCCCACGGACCCCCATTTGAAAATATATGCCAGGGACCCCCATATGAGAAGATTTTTACGGCTCTAGCAGTGATTTTCAGTTATTTACATTTCAAGGACCCCCAGTTTGACCTGAATTAGGCTACCGTTCCCCATTTCTATCTCTGGGACCCATAAAATCAAAGTTAATTTAACTGAGTGTACAAATGTACAGTGAAATTGGTTTACCCATAGTATGTAGTACACTCTCAGAGTTTCAGACCCATAAGGGTCCATTTGGTTCCTAACTATCATTTAACCGAGGACCCCTAGGGATCCCCGGACCCCACTTTGGGAACCACTGGCCTACAAGCCAGTTGGTATGAGATGCTATTTTTGTGGCAATAAACCAGTTGAAAATATAATTAAATTCTAAATACTGTCTCTGCTATAATTTCTGAATTTGTAAATGGCTACAAAACCCTTTGTTTTATGTAGGCCTGCTTTTTGATTGAAGTAAAAAAAAAAATATATATATATATATATATATATATATAGGCCTACTGTATATATTTATGAGAAGTTATTTTCATAACGTCATCATAAATGTGTGTGTGTGACTCCACACATTCCATTCAATTGAGCCCTTTTGTTGTCTCTCACAGCTGAGGACCTCAGGTCCAGCTGATGTTGATCACCCAATCAGTCCACGGACTGACGGGAGGTTAGAGGAAGTAGAAGAAGCCAAGGAGATATTTCTTTAAACAATCATAACTCTGGACAGGAATGGACTAGGAACTTACTTTTTTTTTACATGCTCAGATCTTTATGCTCTACAAGTTTAAATCATCTCGCGGGAGGGAACCGGCCCGCGACACTTTCGGTCGCGATCGTTTTGGTCGCACTACAGTAATTATATGCAGTAGCACTGGTGCGCCCAGTTATATTTTGAGATCGCACAGATTAAAATTCAGGCGCATTTGCGACCAAAATGGTCGCTATTTCGAGCCCTGCTGTGTAGAACTGTGGATTTTAACTGGAACTGTAGAAGGAAGTGTAATCATCCGCCAGTGGAGTTCCAGTTTGGCTAAAACGTGATGTAATGAGATTTTGTTTTGGAGGAAAATCAGATATTCTTGGACAGCAACAAAGAGGATGCATAATAATGAAATGCCTAAAGTAGCTTAAGTGAGTACTTGAGAACTTAAGCACTACATATTTCATTGTATGATGAATAGTGAACATGGAACTACAAGTTTTGCATTGCACTACGATGCGTTGAGCATAATAATGGTATGTGCAAAACCATGGCCAGGCCTGACCATGGAGGCCCATTACTGGCATGTCCAAAGTAGCTGTCAGCTTGTGCTGACATAAGTTGTAAGTAATAAATGATTAACTAATTCCCACAGAGTAAGCTTTATAGGCAGTTTTATTTGATGAGGAGTATTTGATAAGACTGTGGTGAGTGTGTTGTTGTGCATTGGATGATCTTAAAAGGATTACGTAAGTAAGTAGGGCAAAAGCTCTTAGAAACGGCTTGTTGAAGTCACCATGTTTTAAATTAGTCATTCTAAACCAGTTGTAACACACTAACCTTTTTTATATTGACCATGAAGCCTAGACCCAATATACTGCAGAGATGCACTTTATTTCTATTTTGACCACTGAAATCCTATATACTTTGTTGACCCTTTGCTCCCCTCGACACCAAATCTCTACATCAAAATGTAGTTGTTAAAGTTGTCCTTTGTCCATGACCCAAGCAGAACATAGAAGCCATCCTTGGGTTCGTGACCTGCCCCTTTACAAAACACAGATTTGGAAACAGCCACGCAAGCCACTGCAAGATTCAATATCGTTTGAATACTGCTAAACCGTCAAGGTTGAGTGTGCACCTAAACCTGGCTGCCTAATGAGCACTGTGTGTCTGTGTGTGTCTGTGTGTGTCTGTGTGTGTGTGTGTGTGTGTGTGTGTGTGTGTGTGTGTGAGAGCCAGGATAGGTGGGAGCTCAGCGTGTGTATCATTCACTATCCTGAGTGGTGGGCCTTAGGCTGTGTCTGGAAGACAAGGCTGACGTGCTCTCTGAAGCCCTTTGTGTATTGTTTAGCAGTGGGGGAATTCTGTCTCTCTTACTCTTTGTCTGTCTGTCTGTCTGTCTCTCTCTCTCTCTCTCTCCCCCCTCCTATTCTCCCCTTATTTCCTCTCAGTCGAGTGAGGTATAGCTGCGAATGCCTTTGGGATGAGTAAGGCGGATGTGTGTGTTTTACCTGTAGTACTAGTAGCTACCGGTGTTTGGAGTGCAATCACCACCACCACCAGCTGAGCCCCGAGCTCTCCTGTTTGAGCTACTGGCTCTCACCCACCCACAATAAGAGAGTGTCTCCTTTGTCTGGGTCTCTCAACAACAATGGTTGGAAGCAAGTAAACCACTTCAGCAACTAACTATATATTGTCTTCCCATCAACCACATTAATATGTAATTAAAAGTTATGGTATTCATAATACGTATGATTTATATAAGGGTCCGGGTGCAAGCCGTGTGCAGTGAGTAAGCGCTTGAACGCACTTGAATATGTGCTGTTTAAAGGTCAGGGGAATGTGCTTTAATGTTGAATGAAGAGGTGGACTTATTTTTCTATTTGTTGAGGGCTGCAATTAGGGCTTTATATGAAGATAAACTAATAATTATATTCGACTAATCTATTAATCCATCAATCACTTGATTTAAGCAAAGGTGTCCTGCTAAAATAATACAGGCAATATTGATTTTTTGATATCCGTATTGATGCCGTGAATAATATCGCGATTATCGGTATTATCGATTATCAGCCTTTTTAATTTTTTGCTGGAACCCGAAATGCTGCCAAACGGCAGTATTTCCAGATGTTTTTTTTACGAACCAACTTGCTAGGAATGGTTACTCTCACCGGCGCCATGTTTTGTTTGCTTTCCTGGGCGGAGGCGGTCCGACAACGCTGCTGTCGCCTCGTCGCCGTAATTCAGCGTCAGTGCCAGTCAATGCATGGACACTAAGTTATTAGGCAAATTATAGTTGTTTAAAATGAAATACTCGTAAATTCATCACACAGACACACACATAAGGTAATGTAGATGTTTATTTAAAAGAAAATCCATAGTTACATGACGGTAAAATTACGATATTGGGTATTATCGGTATTCGATATTATTTATATACTCCACGATATTACCGATATTGATTTCAAATATTGCGATAAACGGTAATATCGGTATATTGCCCAAGCCTACATAGCAGCTCTACAAGCTCACAATGTACGTGTCACTTTGCGTTTGCGACACATTGATTATTATAATAATCGCTAATATTATATCACATTGATTATTATTATTATTATTATATATAATGGGTATTTCCAAGAAACGCACTCGGACACTGTTTTGAGTCCGGCAGTGGACTCTTCCTAATTTATGTACTGATTTGTGTGATGTCGCCCACTGAAAACAACATATCGGCTATCTTTGCCACGGTCATATACCGTCGTACGACAAAGTGTATATGGTTCTTTGGCACGCTCTCTTTTTGTTCACGGTTCTAACCTTGAAAGGGCCGCGGCTTTAGTAAAGCTCTGCCGGGTGGGAATGGGATCAAAGAAACCGTGTGAACTTTAAAAAACCGGCATGGAGAGAGAGAGAGAGCTCCTGCCCACCTACCATTTAAAATCTCCCCAGTCTCGCTCTTGCTTCCTCTGTGACCGCTGTGGGCTGGGTGGGGAGGGGGAGGGGGGGGGGGGGGAAGACACCCACCCACCCGGCCGGCCCCCAGGGGTAATTTAATCTCAGCGTTTGGTCTACTGTTGACCCCGTGACCCGGCGCTTGCCGGATGCAGGTAATACCGCTAATGGAGCTCGTTATGAACACTTCCTGGGTTGAATGCAGCTGGGAGCTGAGAGCAGGTTGTGGGTGGGGGGGGGGGGGGAGAAGGCACAGATGAACACAAGCTGGACATTCTCTGCATGCTTTCAGTCACTAGGCAAGCCCTTCTTTAGGTTACATGTTTTCAGCCACTAGGCAGGCCCTACTTTAGGTTACAAAAGTCACCCTTTTCAAACCCAGCATTGAAAACGCAGAGTCACTCACTGTACTACCATCTATACTTACTATATATATGGGTAATATCATGTCATGTATGGAGAATATAGGTTGCTGCCTTCAGGAAGGAGATATGGTGTTCCAGCATACAATAAGGTCAGCCTGAAGAGGTCTTTTGGTCCATCAGTCGACTTTGAGGCTTAATCAGGATTTTGGCCAGGATTAGACTGAGCTGTGGACATTGCTCGAGCCCCCCCCCCCCCCCCCCCACCCACAGAACATTCAACTATTATATATATATATATATATATATATATATGTGTAGTTCAAACTCAGGACCTCATGCTGTATGTCACTGTGTGTCTATGGCTGATCTAACAGATGGCTGAACTGGCTGCCGCTCCGCTTTAGCACATCCTCTCAAAATGGACCACGGTAAAACCAACGCCAGAGCTGCTTTTAACCCATTTAGACCGTTCTACAAATGTCTTCTAAATCCTGAGAGTTTTCTGAAAGGCTATGTTTCTAATGTCAGTGGTTCTCACACATTTATGTCAAGGACCCCAAGAGCGATCTGTAATTGGCCGCCGACCCCCATCTGAAAATATGTTGTTCCAGGGACCACCCCCCCCCAACCAACCACCAGAAGCAAAGATTTGAGTGAAAAACGTTCGCTCTGAAAGAATATATATATATTCAAAGATTTGCGCCACATTTTCATGACCTAAAAGCTCGTAGCGCGGCACTCGGTGCCGCGCTATACGAGCTTGTAGTTATGCTATTTTTCAATAGCTAAAGTATAACGACAATGCTTAAAACGCCAAAAGGTGATTCCCGTCCAAAATTGGGTTAATTGACATTCTCGTTTACATGTCTACTAGGCATTTAATATGCAGGTGTAGTTAGGACATGCTTGCTGCCTCGCGCGCTCACCGCTCACGTGTTGTCAGCAGTGAGTGATGCTATACGGGGGACTGGGTGGCGACGAAGCAGCCGGCGAGGATGACGTGTGGAGGAATCGCTGACGTCCGTGCGGTCACTGTGCGGTGCTGGTGTTGGTCGTTGTGGTGGACTGAGTACTGACTGACTGTGGCTTCTTCCTGCAGTCACAGCCATAGGTTAGCATCTGGATGTTGCTCCTGGGAAGTAGTGTGTGTGTGTGTGTGTGTGTGTGTGTGTGTGTGTGTGTGCGCGCACACACACACACACACACATTGTACGTACTGGTATACAGTACACCATGTAACTATGTACGTATGTTCTCATGCACAGACAGTAATACACTTTATATACATGCGCACACACACACATACACACACACGTGAACATACACTAGCAGGCTCAAGTATATTTCTATGTATTACCATGTGGTGTTCTTGCTTACTGTAAATCGCTCCGGATTAAGAGTGTCTGCTGCTAAATGCCTAAATTGTCTTGCTGCGGGGAACTATAAGCAGTTTGCCAGTTTCATATCTTCTCTCTCCCGTTTGCCCCAAGGAAACGGAAATTATTCAGTCAAGTGTTTCTATTTTGGCGTTACTCGTGCATTGGGGGGTGGGGGGAGGGGGGGTCGTGCCAGCACAAGCACAGCAGCAAGCGCCGATATCCAATTGCCGATGCCTATTGATCATGTCCCATAATTGGCCGTGTGAATGGGGAAGGGCACACCAGCTATAGGGTTACGACATCGGACACAATCCGGTAAAAGGCCAGCAGTTATCGATCGTCTCCCGCGGCTCATTCTTCTTGTTAATCATGCAAACAAAGTGGAACGGTGCGTTCTCTGCGCTGCAGTCAGACAACCTTACCAAGGGGGGATCATTTCCTCTCGCTTCGCATTCACGCCACATTTATCCCATTTAGGCCTGACGTCGAAATAACAAAATCACACCCGTGTGAACTGAGTGGTGCAACTCCCCTCTCCCCCTTCCCCGCCACTCGGTGGCGTGCTATGAGCTTGTAGATCTGCTATTTTTCAAACAGCTGAAGTATAACATAATAGTTAGTTAAAACACCCAAAGGGTTTCCCCGTCCAGAATGGGTTATACTTAGTTTGCGCGCTGTTGGCGCATGCTGAAAATAGCCCATCTACAAGCTCCCAGCGTGTCACATCGCATTAGCTCATTAGATCCCTGTGTGCCCATATAAACCCTGGTGTTTCACTGTATATTCTCACCGATCAATATCATATTAATGCATGTTATGTCCCTAGTTCTTGGCCATGGGCTATTCTACTGTATTGTGTGGGATATCTAATGAAATGGGAAAAGCAGTCATTCACACAAAAGTAGTCGGCTATTCATTTATTACGAGACGGTGGTTCAACGTTGTGTGATTGATCTCTGGCCCATGATCTTAGTTTTGCTCTATGGTTCAACCATCACCCGTCTCTATATGATGTGTGCTCTGTGATGTATCCGTTGAATTCCGGAGCTGTATTACTCTAAAAGTAGCTCTACCTATTACCTATCTTTAATTTGACTGTGGGTTCTAATTCTAGTGAGAGAAAGCCCATTAGTCACGGGCTACAAATAATAACCCATGTATTGTAACCCTTTCATCTGCTCCGGGAGTGTTCTGGCTCCATGTCACCAGGGAAATTGTAGAAACCCCCTTTTCCGCTGAACAAAAATGTCATGCAGACCAATCTGTCAGGAGGATAACGATAAAATATGGCGGCGTAATGCAGCGCACAGAAGCGGGAGAATGTGAAAGTCGTGGTCGTTATCATAATTGTTTTGACAATTACGTATTCAAAGGAAGTGCTACGGGGAGAACTTTAATTACCGTAAGTCGGCTAGGACAAAGTCTCTTTGTGAAGCATTTTGCACAGACGTGGCGATGCAGTAATGTTATATTTGCATGTTTGCTGATAGCAACCATAGGGGCTGCTTTGCAAATCTTTGATGACCTACAGTATCAGTTGACTGCAGCATTGTGCCACTCGCTCTCAGCTCTTACAGTAATGAGAGCAGGTGTGGGTCCTTGAGATTTTATGATTGAAGCTTTATGAAAGGGGCAACCACACACACACACACACACACACACACACACACACACACACACACACACACACACACACACACACTGTTGTTGTTGTTGTTGAAGAGACAGGTTGTCCTGTCTGTCCTTGATTGATGACATATCTAAAACCAATTTCTCAGAAGTGCCTGCATCTAGGAGGAATGCAGCAGGTAAAGTAGCGCATTCCATTGTGTACGTGCGTGCGTGCGCCGTGCGTGCGTGCACATTTTGGTGGTAGCATAATGAAAGTGTGAGGAGAGAATGAGAAAGCTTAAACGATTTAGAATCAGTTCTGGGAGCCTTCCGGGACAAGGCAAAAATAAATGACCAAGAACAGGAATGATCATATACTCATCATCACACTCATCATCACACTCTTAAGCTTTGGTAATCGGTGCCACACAAACATTACCTGCATCCAGACAGTCGCGTCACGAAGATGCATCTTGGAGTCACTTCCTGGTTTTTTTTAAGCAGCTGGTGGATGGAAAATGAAGCTCGCGCGCGGCTGCAGCGTGGGCGGGCGGTGCTTCCCAATAGCCCCGCCCACGCTGCAAGTTGCAGCTAGCTGCTCTTACAGTGTGTTTTAACAGCGGGAGAACAATGGCGAGCGACACTTGAATTTCATTGGCCACCCATCGCCCACTATTGCCGGACGACGTCAGCATCTTCGTGACTCAACTGTCTGAGAGTACCCAGATTCTTGCAGATAATGTTATAGTGTGTGTGTGTGTGTGTGTGTGTGTGCGCCTACTCTACTAATACCACATATATTGTATTCTCAAGCATGGCGTGACTTCCATTGGAAAAGCATTGAGCCATGAAACACAGGCAGAACATTTGTTCTCTATGTGTGTTTGAAGCGTAACGCTACACAATACGAATGAACAGCGACAGACTTCTTGTTACCCCCCCCCCCCCCCCCCTTTCCTGTCTGCCGAAGACGTTCACAGCTTCCTGCTTAGCCTGAACACTTAAAGGGTTAGGGAGAGTTGTGTAATCCCCTCCTCCCCTCCTCCCCCCCCACACACTCCTTCTCTGTGCTTGGCCAACAAGAAACATGTGGCCCGAGAACAGAGAGTTCAGAACGCGGCCCATCCCCACCTTGGATGAGCTCAACAATGCCTGGCTCATATACTGTACACTTTAGGAGTCTGGACAGTGGGACACCCTGCTGTTATCACGCCAAACCCCGCACGCATGTGTTGCATTCTCTTTTTTCTTTTTTCTTTCCAGAAGAAGGGGGGAAAAAGCAAGAGAAGGAAAGAATGCGTGGGCGGGTGTATGCTGCCTGTTAAGTGCCGCTGTGTTCTGTACAAAGTACTGATCTTATGTGTGTAATTTTCTCCTCTCTGACTTGGACAGGCTTTTATTTCCTCCTTCCCGGAGTTGCATCCTGTGTTGTTGTAGTACAGTTTTGTGACTAAAGGCCTTTTCAGAGAGCATTTTAAAATTGCATTCGTTTGGAGGGGGACGTGTGGTCACAAGGACTTATTTTGGGTCTGTCTGACTGCACTCTTGAATGTTCCTTGACAATCGTTTTAATATTGCAGTTGAACCCTTTCTTTTCAAATGTTTATGTCAAGGACCCCACAAATTATATATATTTGTCCACCGACCCCCATCTGAAAATATGTTGTTCCAGACCCCCCCCCCCCCCCCCCCCAGAAGCAAACATTTTAATTAAAAATAATATATATTCAAAGATTTGCGCCACATTTTCATGATTGTTCAAAAATAGCGGATCCACAAGCTCGAGTGCCACGCTATGAGCTTGTAGATCTGCTATTTTTCAATATCTATAGTATAGGATAATGCTTAAACCACCAAAAGGGGTTCCCGCCCAGAATGGGTTAAAATTGTATTCTTGAATGTTCCTTTTTTAAAATCTTAACAATCGTTGGAGACCATATTGCAGTTTAAGCAGGGTTCAATTTGAAACGACAACGGGTCGGAGGGGGTTCAAAAGCAGAGGCGTGGATCATTTGGGCCTGTTCCTCCCCAGTTTGTCTTCAAATCCCTGACATCGCAGCAGACAAACCGTCATGTAACGTGACAGCTGGTACAGTATGTCTCATCACCGGGCTGTCGCAGGACTCTCAATTTTACACGTCCTCTCAAGCAGTTGACATTGACGTCCACGTTTTGGACAAGACGGGCCTCCAAATGCTTGTCTCAGGCGAGATGTTTGTGCAATACGTCATCGACGACCCCCCCCCCCCCCCCCCCCCCCCCCCCCCCGCCTGCAGGTGCACACTGGCTAAAATTAGATCACTGTAAAAACAGAAGTGTTGATTTCTGCTCTCACACAGTTGAGTTGTCATTCAGTTATTCTTAAAGGAGAATTCCATACTAAAAGGCTTTCTTACATTTCTTTGTAGTTGTTACGTCCCCATCAAAGAGGTCCAGGTGTCCTTATTGGATATTTCCCCTACCATAAGCCCTAAATGAATTGCATTGAATTGAATGGGATGTATGGGGTGTTGTGCTAATTCGCTTATTTCCATCGCTCAAAATTATATTTTTTTTGTATATATCCTCTCTTCATAATGGAAATAATAACCCAAGTGGCACACTTTACTACTTATTTCGATGGAAATAAGCGAATTAGCACAACACCCCATACACCCCATTCAATTCAATGCAATTCATTTAGGGCTTATGGTAGGGGAAATAGCCAATAAGGAGCTTTTGCACAAAATAACACCTGGACCTCTTTGATGGGGACGTAACAACTACAAAGAAAGGTAAGAAAGCCTTCTAGCATGGAATTCTCCTTTAAAACCAAGTCATGTTCCCGTCCCGTTTCTCTTTTATTCACGGAAGCGGAACTGTATTGTTTGCCGAGGTAATGTGGCGTGTACGCGATGACATGGCATTGTAGAATAATCTCCATATTATAAAGGCAGATTGTCGCCCCTCGCCTGGGCTTTCATTGTTGCCTGAGGTTATCCTATGAAGGCTGTGATGAATGCATGGGTGTTCGTTTGTTTATCACATGCATACCCATAGCCTTATTTATTCACAAGCGCAGTGAGGAAATGGCATTTAATCAGCAACCGTAGCTGCCATGTTTGAGCCAAAAGGCCCAATTCATCACCTCCCCTTACATAACAGCTGTGGGTGTGGCTTCAGTTCAGATGGATCACTCCCCCCACCCACCTGAAAACCAGGTACACTTAATGAACTGTTGGGTGTGACCACATAAAAACATCATTTTAACGCTTAAATAAAAATATTACATCTTCCTCCTAGTATAATCATAATACCTGATCATGTTTTAAGGGGGGAAAAATCATGGCACTCCATCTTTTACCACTTAAAGCTACACTGTATGCTCTATACTTGGTCCACTTCTTCTTTTCCTTTACACCAAATCTATTTCCCGAAAATATCCGATCTACAAGCTCACACGCGGCACATTGCCTTCTTCTGATCGACTATTTTCAATGAATTATGGATGCTGCAAAGTCTTCGTGTAGATAATTTAACTCTGAGCACGAGATGTATTTGGTACATTTATCTATTTTTACAAATGGACACAGAGGTTTTGGCTGCGTGTATTTCTGTCTGTTTGCCCTCTGTTCTGGTTCCTGCCCTTGGCAGTTCTCCCAGACCGGCTTGCTTATTTCTCCCCGTTTCACCTTTTTTCTTATTTATTATTCTTGTATGATTTGACCTTGGAGGAGGAGTAGAGGGGGAGTCTCCCTATAGTACCTACACACAGCCTTCTGTGATGATGAAGTGCATGGCCTGGCTACATTCATCTTTCCTGTGTGTGTGTGTGTGTGTGTGTGTGTGTGACTGTGTGTGTGTGTCAAACAAAGCATCACAATTTAACTCTGCCCTTGTAAAAATTGATTATGGGTCCATTTTATACGGTAAATGAACACACCTACTCGATCTCTTTGTAGCACGGCATGTCCTTAAAGAGCAAACATACTGATGTTTTGGATATATATATATATATATATTATAGTTCTGTGGGGGAAATTCTGCTTTAGCTTCACCCAGCTGATGTCTGTAATCTGAATAGCGGTTTGTCTTGCTCAGGGACATTATTGACAGAACCTTTGACCTTCTGATCACCAGATTGACTCCTCTACCCACTAAACTACTGCCGCCCCGAACCTGATATACCTGCTTTTGTTTAGCAATAGAGCAGCATGGTCATCTTGTGCATCTTGTTAAGGTATTTATTAGCATCTAAATGCCAGATGCTCCTATCAGGAGCTCATTATACAGTTGGCCTTGTGCCGCATGCAAAGTATTATCTCTAGCGTGGACAATTGAGCAGAGTGCCACTGCTGATTGCCCGTTTGACCGGAAAGGACTGATGTATTTACCCCCACTGTAATTTAGTTTGTGTAATCAAGGAAGCAACCTTTAAAAAGAAAAATCCCCAGCGTCATTTAAACAATGATTTAATTTGGGTCCAAAATCCAAGCAGCACTCTAACACCAAATTAACCCTTTAACCAATTTTGGGCGGGAGCCCCTTTTCGTGTTAGCATTACGTTATGCTTTAGAGATCGAAAAACAGCAGATCTACAAGCTCATAGTGCGCCACCGAGTGGCGCGCTACGAGCTTGTAGGTCTGCTATTTTTTGAAAACCGAAGAACGACTGACATAGAAACATAGCTTTTTCAGAAAACTGTCCTGATGTAGAAGACGTTTTTAGAACCTGATCTCAGGTCAGAATGGGATAAAAAAAAACATGATCTATGACTAGTGTGATTTTAGTTTTTTTGTAAACAAACATTGGCATGAATATGGGGGAAACCCTTTCTTTGTGCGCGTGCGTTCGTTCGTGCGCGTACCCAGGGCTGGTGTTTTGGACATTGACGGACAGGGTTGGTGTGTGGTGGTCGTCAGGCTGCGTCCCTGAGACGTCCGTAGGAGTCAGGGGTCTCCCTGGTCTTAGACAGAGCTTCATGGAACCTGTCAGCCAGATGTTAGAGGCCCAGGGCCCTCGCCTTGTACCCCCTGTCTTTTCTACTTCCTTCTCCATTAATTACAGACTCGGCACGGTCTCCTGTCTCCGTCATTGGCTCGGCACAGTGAAAATGAGTTACTTGAGTATTGGACTGTACATGTACTTAATTTTATTCATTATTATTATGTCCTATATCTAGCGTTTGGTGTGTGTGCGCACAAACTTTGTCCTACACAAACATTAAATTCCCTTTGACAATGAATGGAGAATTTTACGTCATAGTATCTGAGCAAATGGACAGTCTATTTTATGTCATGTTGATGTACGATGATGATCTAAGTGAGATTAACGTTGGCAAAAAAAAATCACATTACAGTAGTTATGTACGTGTCCCAAAATGGTGTATTCCAATATTGAATTTGTCAGCTGTTTTGCCATTGAAAAGAGCACAACGGTTACATAGGGGTTGAAGTGGGTAATCGAGTCGCCTCAAATCCTCAATAAGAGTCTGCGTGCCTTTGAGACTCTCCGTGTAAACAGAGTCGATGGCAACGCATCGCGACAGCGAGCAGACCTTGACACTTGTTCCTTCCGGACGACGGCACAGTAGACCACAAGCAGACACCTGACCTTGAACGATAAGCGGACCTCTTCAGCACGCTGGCAACAATGTGACGCTTCCTCTCAGCCGCGTCTTTATCCGTGACATAACAACCTCTGTCGAGGTTAGGAGGCCAAGACGACCAGAAGTGTGTATCCTAAATGTAGAGGGGAAAACGGGCGCTCTCTCATACATTCACACGCAAACACATATTGTGAGAAAGTGGGGAAATTAATGTAAACTAAGTGGGGGGGAGCCCTGTAACCTTGAAGAGCTTTTTTCTTACGAGGCCAAGACGACCAGAAGACTGTGTATCCTAAATGTAGAGGGGAAAACAGGCGCTCTCTCAAACATTCACACGCATTCCCCACTTTCTTGTGGGGAAATTAATGTAAACTAAGTGGGGGGGGGGGGGGAGCCCTGTAACCTTGAAGAGCTTTTTTCTTAATTAAAACAAAGTCCAGAGGGCTCGGAGAGCAAACGGGATTGTGGAACCCCAGGAGCACAATCAAATCAGTGGGATAAGGTACGACAAGAACATTTTCATTTTCTCATCCACTTAACGACAGGTGCCTGAGGGGGAATGGAAGTGCGGTAATGAGGAAAACAATGGCTTAATGCTCAATGCCATCCTTTTGATGGGAAATCAGGATTTTCAACAACTCTACCGCAGACAGACAGACACACGCACGCACATCCTGGACAGTTTGAAGACAGTCCTTGATTAATTAGCTATTCTCCTTTAATGCTTGCTTTAATAACACTCTTTATAGCAGCAGTTTGCTATGGAGTTTAAAACATGTGAGCTATTAAACCTATACCAAGAGGGTTCACAGTATGCGGCTTAGCTAGTTGGCTTCTCAACGGCGGTATTAGATGAAAATACTTTGACAATGAAAGTAAGAGAGGCGTCTATAGTCAGAATATATATACAGTAATGTATACGGAATAATACATAGTAATGAGTATGTTGGAAGAACCAAGCACAATATAAACAAGTATATGAGAACAATCTGTACAGTGCAAGCGATGCACGATGAAGATAATAAAGGCAGCCCATGAGAGGTCACACCAGTAACGGTATACCATATATATATATATATACTGTAGGTGTCACGGGACTACCTTTTTTTTGTTTTGCAGAGCGTGGGACCTGATGGCCGCTGAGGGGGCGCTTGTTTTACAGGTTAGGGTTAAGGTTAAGGTTTAGGCATAGTTTCTGTGAGGTTAGGTTTCTGGTTTATCCGATACATCACCTCAAGCGCCGTAAACCTGATTCAATCACCACTCTTGCCTAGCTGGCTTTTGCAACCCAAAAAGAGGGAGGACTCTATTGCATAGTTTGCATTTCTATCTCATTTGCCCCCCCCCCCCCCCCCCCTCCCTCCGAAGTGCTTGTGTGCGTGAAAGATCAGAACTTGTTCATTTGTTGCATATTAAAGCCATCTGTTGCCGTTTGCTTCCTCAGGGCATGCCCCTGATGTGCCTTGTGTTCGTCATTCACTACAGAGCATCATGTAAAGCACCAAACAGACTTATTAGATTAGGACCCCGGCGGGCAGACGAGACAATAGGAGCACACGCTGAACACGACAATGAGGAGGTGGGGAGACGAGGCTTGAGTGGCGCTTGAGTGGCTCGGTGCATCACGAGTGTCGATGTATACGATCCAAGGCCCACATGCAAATAAGCACACTTTCCAGAATGACCCCTATTGCAAAAATGGCTTATAAAAGAGGAAAAGCTAAAATAGCCGATCTACATTACAAGCTCATGACTCATCGCAATGGGTTGTGATCTTATTTTATTTTTGAGTGGTGCAACCACTCCAAGGAACGGCAATGTCCGTTCGTCCTCACATGTGACTATGAGTAGCAGTAGGGGCAAACCATGTACTCAGTTCACACAGGTGTGATTTTTTTTTCTTTTTCAAAAATGGACCCTCACTGGTTCATTTGGTTCCATTTGTACACTCTCAAGAGTTACACACCCGTACAGGGCCATTTGGAACCCACTCAAGGACACTTTTAGACCCACCGGTGTGTATATAAGGAACCACCAGTGCACAATACACGCACAATAGCAGCACCCTGACTCTGTTTGACCAGAATGGAACAGAGCCTTCATTAGTATCAGCGGTAACACCTGTGAAGGTAAAGGGGAAGGGCCCCAAGTTCTTTCCAAAATGGCGCGTGACGTGTGCATGTAACCCCCTAGCGTGTCTTGCAGTCGTGGCCGTTAGTAGCATGTGTATAGCGCACCATTTTGCTTCTCACGGCTCAACCGCATCGCATTTCCACAATGTTATTGTGATGGATATTGTCCGGGGCGCAAAGCAAACCTAATGATTGGGTTGCCGCCGGGAAGGAGGAGGGCATGTGTGAGCGAGGGGCCGCTGCTCGACACCGTCTGTTACACGGTGAAGAATGGAGCAGAGAGTCTGATCAGGCGGATCCGGCTGTGAGTTTAACCCATTCTGACCTGAGATCAGATTCATACGAGGTTTCCACTGGGACACACACTGGTCTGATGAACCCATTCTGACCTGAGATCAGATTTAAAAAAAATGTCAGTCGTTCTTCGATTTTTCAAAAATAGCAGACCTACAAGCTCGTATCGCGCCACTCGGTGGCGCGATATGAGCTTGTAGATCTGCTATTTTTCAATAGGTAAAGCATAACATGATGCTAAACACCAAAATGGGTGCCCGGTCAGAATGGGTTAATGAATAATTTATGTCCGGGTGATGACTCAGCACCCCCAACCTGGTGTGTTGTTCGCCGGAAATGAATACTTAAAAAAAAAAGTGTTAAAAGGAAATGGACAAAAAAAACGGATTCCTGTATTATTCAGACGGCGGCGATCACTTGGCTCTCCCTCAAGTCCGTACTTGTATGTGTGTGTGCATTTGGAATCCACTCCATATAGCTATAGATGTTTCTAAAGCCTGATTTTAAATGCGGCATCGCTCGTTGCAAATGTAAGATTTACATCATTGCTCACGGTCGCAACGCATTGGGAGTTTTGTAGATTGATTAACCCATTCTGAACGGGCACCCATTTTGGTGTTAGCATCATGTTATGCTTTAGCTATTGAAAAATAGCAGATCTACAAGCTCATAGCGCGCCACCGAGTGGCGCGCTACGAGCTTGTAGGTCTGCTATTTTTTGAAAAATCGAAGAACGACTGACATTTTTTAGAATCTGATCTCAGGTCAGAATGGGTTAATCAGACCAGTGTGTGTCCTAGTGGAAACCTCGTGTGAATCTGATCTCAGGTCAGAATGGGTTAAGTACAAATCCGCTTCAGGTTGTTGGGAGGCACAAGACAGGCCGCGGGGGAAACCTGGAGTACACGTTTGGAACCGATAACAATTTCCATATTAATGTCCTTCTGTACTGCCTTCAGCACAGCCTGTATATGCATTATGCATACAAAGCTTTAAGCGTACCAGTCATTGGACGGTCTGCATGGTGGCACAGGGGTAAAGCACATCGAGGCCTCGCTCTGCCTGCGCTCCAAAGAACACCTATTCCTTTAAGCCATGGTGACACTCACGTACAGTATGTGTATACAATATAATGAGGGAAGGGAAACGATGTCGTGATTGTTTGTTTGTGTGCTTGGAAAAAAAGGAAATGGCCTGTTCTGTCTTTGTTTTTAGTTTTTTAAAGACTCTTATTCCCTGCACTACAATGCTTAACCCCTCTTGGTGTTTTAAGCATTATGTCATACTTTAGCTTTTGAAAAATAGCAGATCTACAAGCTCATAGCGCGGCACCGAGTGCCGCATTACGAGCTTGTAGGTCTGCTATTTTTTTTTAACCGTGAAAATGTGCCTCAAATCTTTGAATATATTCTTTGCTTCTGGGGGGTCCCTGGAACAACATATTTTTGCCGACCGGCGGCCAATTTCATATATTTGTGGGGGTCCTTGACAAGAAAATGTTTGACAACGATTGACAGAAAACTGTCGTTCTCAGGTCTAAATGGGTTTATTACAGTACATACCTTCTGCGCTGGGAGAAAGATATCACTGTACTGTGTCTATACGGTCTATTCCTCAATGCAGTGCTGATACCTTTGAACCTGCAAGCCAAGACGATGCTGGATTTGGCCTGCACGCGTCCCCAGTAGTACAGTACCGCCACCCACCATGATATTTAACCACGTTTAGTGGTAATTGCGGATGTCTGTGGGTGTTTTGTGAGAGCATACAAAGTCATCGGTGCTATGGTGTTAGGTGATCAGTTCCATGTCCTGCTGATGTCGGATACTAAGGAACTAGGAACTGTGTTTCAAAACATCCCCAGATACCTCTTACAGCAGGAAGCTATCAGTTCGTGACCACATTTTGACCTGGGAACGATTGTACAAATATAAATTCTGCCAGTTTTCTGAACCTCAACCTTTTTCATGTCAAGGGTCCCCCAAGATTATATGTAATTGGCCGCCGACCCCCATCTGAAAATATGTTGTTCCAAGGACCCCCCCCCCCCCCCCCCATATAGCAAATATTTGAGTTAAAAACTTTGGCTCTAAAAGAATATATATATATATTCAAAGATTTACGCCACATTTTCACGATTTTTCAAAAATAGCAGACCTAAAAGCACGTAGCTTGTAGATCTATACTATTTTTCAATAACATTGCTTAAAACACCAAAAGGGGTTCCCGCCCCAAAATGGGTTAACTACGCATCTGGATGTTTTCTCCAGCCCCCATAAGCATGTTATTAATCTTTCCTGGCTAGCATTTATAGTGTATATATATATATATATATATATATATATATATATATATATTTTTTTTGTTACATTTATATATAGTTCTGACCTAAATTCTACCCCAAAAACCTCAACTTTGAACATTCAGTGGATTTTCTGTGGTCTGTGGGGTTTTCTGACACAGCCTTTGGTCCTTCCTCTGCTCTCCGTCCAGATGCATCGTCCAGTGAAACATTTCACACAGCTGCGTTTACAACTCATTAACAGACGAACCCATTAGGATAGTTGGAGGCAGATCAGGTCTCCCCGTTACGAGTCGCTAATTTAGTGTATCGGACAATTCGTCTTAATCAACAATTACACGGTTGTGATGTCATTTCAATGATTACGTCATGTTGTATCCAGGATGGCTAATCACAAGCGTTTAATTGAGACCCCAGGAAGAGTAGCTGCTGTCATGTACAGCAAGCTAAATGGGGATCTAGAAGTAAATAAATAAATCTGAATCTTGATTGGCCATTTTGGGCAAGACGATATCTTTTGATATGTATGGAGTTCAACAGATTGTTTGACAGAACTATGTCGGTACCATGTACATCAATCCTCCATATTTGGGCATATGCCGGACGGAGAGAAAGAAACTTCGAACGGCAACGCCCCGGAAACCCGACCGTTGGTGAGGAAGTGTACTGGCATGAATTTGAAGAGGAATGTCTCTGCATGCGTGCTAGCTCCACGTTGCAATGTGGCGCGCTTGTGTCACGTCAACGGCTTTACACATAACATAACATAACATAACGGGGCTGCTTGCAGTTGTCACCCCCAGAGCAACAAAAGCCACATAACGCTCCGTGTTGTTGTTGTGAGATATGTCCAGGGCAGGGAGGAGGGAATTCACTTCTGGCCCACTCTAATGCTTCTTAATGATGGTGTCTTGTCTGGGGCACGCACGCACACACACACACACACACACACACAGCCCTTCTGTCTGTCCTAGGAAAACAGGGGCTTTGCTAATGGGAAGGCAGAGCAAGGCTCGCCGTGGTTCCCAGAATTTTCTTTCTTAAATTATTGCTTATTTTATAGTGTGAAGATCTTATGATTCATGGATCTCCTACAATATTATCTCTATCTCTCTGCCTGCCACCCCTTCACCATTCTCCCTTTCTTCCTCTGCCTCTCAGCCCTCTCCCCCCTCCTCTGGCCGAATGGCTGCGCTGATTTAACCCATTCTGGGCGGGAACCCATTTTGGTGTTGGCATCATGTTATGCTTTAGCTATTGAAAAATACCAGATCTACAAGCTCATAGCGCGCCACTACGAGCTTGTAGGTCTGCTATTTATTTTTTTAAACCGTCAGGATCTAGAAGACATTTTTAGAATCTGATCTCAGAAGAATGGTGGTTCTTTTAACCCATTTTGACCTGTTGCGTTTAGAATCTGGTCTCGGGTCAGAATTGGTTAATGCAGGGGATCCGTGAGTGCCTTCCCACCTATGCAGTCCCTCTGCCTCAGGCCTGGCTGGGCTGGCTGGCCGGGCCGGCCGGGCCTCTAATGGACCTGGGGAGAAAACAATCATATCCCTCTAATGGCCACGCAGGCTTCTGATTTAATGCTAAAGCCACTGTGCTGTGTGTACGGACAGGGAGCATGGGCAAAGAAGAGCAGGCGCAGTGGCACAGGGGAGGGATATATCCCCAGATGACCGACAGAGGATCACCTGAGCCCACCCTGAGGAAGACGTGATGCAATCAGCCCGCTCCCACAGGGATAAGCACTGAACAGCCGTCTTGGGCCGATTTGAGATTTGATTAAAATGATATTGAATGTTAAAAAGGTTTCACGACGTATACCTTTTTCATTGATTTTTCGTTTTATGACCTCTATAGAGCGTCGCAGTCCCTCCCCCTTTCAGAACAACGAGTGGCCCAGGAAATTAATCCTGCATTTTTCCCATAGGCTTTTCTTAACGTATTTATTTGAAGACGGTTACGCCGCGGACAAAGCCAACTCGGATCGTGACAAATCATTCCTTTAACCCATTTTGGACTGAGTTCGATTAAAAAAAAAAAGAAGAAAAGGCTTCTAAATCCTAACATTTTTCTGAAAAAACATGTTTCTATGTCAGTGGTGCTCAACCTTTTTCATGTCAAGGACCCCCAGAATTATCTCTATTGGGCCACGGACCCCCTATCTCAAAATATGTAGTTCCAGGGACCCCCAGAAGCCAATATTTTAGTTAAAAACCTTCGCTCTGAAATATATATAAATTTGCGCCACATTTTCACAACTTTTCAAAAATAGCAGACCTACAAGCTCGTAGCTTGTAGATCTGCTATTTTTCATTAGCTAAAGTATAACATACAGTAATGCTTAAAACACCAAAAGGGGTTCCCGCCCAGAATGGATTAAAAGTAGTCAGTTAGTGAGGTGACTACTTCCTCTTAACAACTAAAGTGAACGTATACAAGGGCAAGGGCCTTTCTTCCCCACCACTTATGAGTGCACTGGGCGATCAAACGATGACAATTTGAAACCACTTTCATATAATGGGAGAAGCACAGCCTCGTGAGAAACGATTTTAAGGCCATGACACACTAAGATGATGTCTTTGAGTGTCCGTGGCCAGCAATTTGTTCTTTCTTTTTATCCCCCCCCTCCCTGTACTGTTTCTGTACGGACTATGGCATTTTTCGCAGTTCACAGTTCTGTGCTGTTTTATTATTTTACCGATATGGTAGAGGGTCGTGAGAATCGTTCAAGAACCGAAGCTCAGTCATTTTGTCAAAGGACCTGCGCTAGCCCCCCCTACGACCAGCTGTGTGTGTTTTGTGTTAATCATAGCGATGATTTCATTGGCGTATATATTGAGGATGAAAAATGTGAGGACTGAAAAGTGAAGACTCAAATTGTGATTGGCCCGGAATGAGATGATGTAATTGTATGACGATAAGAGCGCCCCTCACTTCACACGGGTGTGATTCTTTTTTCCTACATTTAGTTTTTTGAGCTTTGTTTGCGTGTACCCCATAACGATGATTTGATTGGCTGAGCAATGTGTGTACCCCCTAACGATAATTCATTGGCTGAGCAATGCGTGTACCCCATAAGGATGATTTGATTGGCTGAGCATGCCCAGCTTTCTGTGTCTGTGTACCACAGAATTGAGGATATAAAGTGAGGAAGTGCTGACGTTCTGAAAATAGCCAAGAGCTCCACATCATGTTGTGCTAGCTGCACTGGAGCAGCTGGTTTGAGTGCTGCGCTGCGGGCTTGTAGATCTGCTATTTCTTTTTTTTTTATCGTGGAAATGTGGCGCAAACCTTTGAATATATATTCTTTCAGAGTGAACGTTTTTAACTCAAATCTTTGCTCCTGGGAGGGTCCCTGAAATAACATATTTTCAGATGGGGGTTACATATATACACAATTACATATATTTTTGGGAGTCCTTGACATGAAAATATTTGAGTAACGACTGACATAGAAACACAGGTTTTTCAGAAAACTGTCGGGACTTAGAAGACATTTGTAGAATCGTCCTCACGTCTAACTTTAAAGAGACCCAACCTTCCCTCATGAGAAAGCACTTTGCGATGGGGGCAGGGGGAAAAGTCCCCTTTTAACAGGAAGAAACCTCGAGCAGAGCCAGGCTCTGAGTGGGTGGCCAACTGGCCATCCGTCTCGCCTGGTTGGGCTTAGAGAAAGGACGGACACACACACACACACGCACGCGCGCGTGCACACACAACAACACAAATAATAAAAAAACGATATCAATAACTATAATAACAGTCCGACCGCAGGCATATTGCTTCATGAAATCCTCCCATGGAATCCTCCCACCATCCACAGCCCCGATCACAAGTCCCAGGAAGCCCAGTGAGAGAAAGCCGGGACACTCGGGGGAAGTCTCAATCAAGTTAATAATGCATTGATGAGACTTGAATGAGTCGCACATGGGGAGAGTGAGGGGGGGAGGAGCTCGCTGAGTCATTGGAAGTCCCCCAGCAGCCTATCGGCACAACTATTCCCTTTAACACAGTGAGTTAACCAGCTGTAGTTTGAGCCTTAATAACCTCCTGCCCAGTGGTGTAAAGTACCTGAGTACTGTGCTTAAGTAAGATGTTGAGGTATTTGTACTTTACTTGAGTATTTCCAGTACTTTTACTTCTACTCCACCACAGCTCGGATCCAATATTGTACTTTTTACTCCACTACAATTATTTGAAAACTTAAGTTACTAGTTACTTTGTAGATTTAGATTATTTTTTAGAAAACATACATTAACCACTTCATTTCGGCCATTTGAAGGGGTTTCTTATACACTTAAACTTGTGAAATGGGACATTCTGCATAATGAGTACTTTTACTTTTTGTTACTTAAGTACATTTTGATGCTAATACGTGTGTACTTTTACTCAAGTAAATTTTGAATTCCGGAATTTTAGTTTAATTTCTACATTGCAGTATTGTTACTTTTACCTAAAAGTCAAACATGCAAGTACTTTTTTCCCCCCACCACTGATAAACCCAATATCTCAATGGAAAAGAGAACAGCGGAGAGATCATGTGCAGTAGGTCACACAGAACCACAGGACGTAATGTCCCATTCACAGTGTTCGCCTCCATTAGCGTTAGCTGTTCTAGCTGGAGAGTGTCATTGAACTTCAGTGGAACGAGTGTCATTCCGTTAGGAGTGCTCTGACAAAAGGGGGTATTGCGTAACCGGAGGGAAAGCGTTCCCAGCGGGGCATCGCGCAATAATATTCATCCATATTGCAAAGGTAGCTAGGTGTTGGACCATTGAGAGCTTTAAAAGTCAACACGATCTTAAAATCTAGGCGGAAGGAGACTGGCAGCCAGTGAAGTGCAGCCAAAACCGATGTTATATGTTAAAATCTATAATCTATATAATTGGGATATCTAAAGGTCAAATGTGAGCTTCAGTACTTGAACCCGGCCGTTTCCCCATGACCATATTGCAGAATTCCGTGGAAGGCGACAGCAACAGAACTGCCGGAAGTGGCGGAAGAAGAAAACTGTAGAAAAACAATGGGGGGCCTTTTTCTCCTTGAGCCTTGGCCACGGGCCCCTAAATACAACCTTTTAAACAAAGTTATGCAATTGTGTGACGGTCAGCCAAGTTTCGGGGGCTCTTGAAGAAGCATCCTGGACTTCTGCTATGACCGCTCGGGGCAGAGGAAGCGAGGTCAGAGCTTTGTTTACAGGGCATGCAGGGAGGTCTTTCCTTTCCTTTGGACTGCTTGCTAACAAACAGCCAGTGGAATCCTCGTAAACGACTGAAGGCCGTTAACTGCGGTCATTGCTAAATCTAGAGAAGTGGTTTTCCAACCAGTGTTAAAAGTATTTTAAACATCAAATGTACTTAATTCACAAGAAGTCTACACAAGAGAATGTAGAATAATTGTAATTTGCCTGTCGTCTCTCCTAATGGTGCCGCATCAATACATCGTGGAATTGTGGACAAATCCCATCAAAATAGACTTGGGTCTGAGAGGCTGAATCTCATCAAGTGGTGGTCCGTGGCTCAAGTGCAGAATGCAGAAGGCCTTGAAGTGAAAAGGCTTGAAAACCCCTGATCTAGGGAAAATGCCTCGGCTGGTATTTCAATTGAAATAATGTGGCGACATTGTTGCACCATGAACTGTAGCCAATATTGCACATTACTTCATGTCTCATAATGGCGGCGAGTTTGAGTGTCCCCGTATATAGTTTCCCCCGGCGCGCGCGGCAAACGAAATAAAACAAACTGACCACAACACTTGTCATTTTCGCGTCGATTCGAAGCTTTAAGTGGCTGGAAATTATGAACCTTCGCTGCGTTTCACGACGTGAAATGCCGCGGGGGGCGAACGCGTCCCCGTCTGAATTGATAACGTGCCGGGAGTAGACGGTAGAAGGCATCGAGTGGATTAGATTGGCTTTTTGCGTGTGCGAGATGTGATGAGATCAGGGAGCTGACGTTTAAATTGAGGTTAGCACATACACAGTCACGCCCAGAGGAGAAGCCTGCTCCAGACCAGCTCCCACAACTATCACCGTGACGACAACGCCGCCCACACTGTTTACAATTAGCATTCAGTCCATCACTGATTAGTGACAGAGTGTGTAGTGGACCGCAGAGACATGCACTCCCCCCTCTCTCTCTCACACACACACACACACACACACACACACACACACACAGGTTTGTAATGGGGGGACCATACAAACCAGGCACGCACGCACACATGCAAGCATTGGATTACTGGGGTTGATTTATCCTCTTCCATGACATTTTGTGACGGGTGCCATATATTCACAATAGAGCAGGTTTGCGTGTAGTCTGGCTTCGTTCGTATTCTGGACCACGATGGACTTTATTAAAGCATTATTTTTTTTTGCTCCGGGTTTATTGCCTTGCCAATCCTCTCTCTCTCTCACTCTCTCTCACTCTCTCTCTCTCTCTCTCCCCCCTCTCTCTCATGCACACAAACAGGCTCACGTAATCAAATACACGCGCACACACACGCACACACAGGTGCACACATGCACAAAATTGTAGGATATATAACGGATTATATTTACATTTTGGTTTTGTTGGATAAGAGACGGCGTAGAGCGGCCACTAGAAAGATGGATAGTCAGGAGGTGAGTGGAGCTTTATCACGCGGCAAATGCTGCGTGTGAAAAATGAGCAGTGTCTGTCTGTCCCCCCCCCCCCCCCTCTCTCTCCTTCTCACTCCATCGCTCTCTTGTCCGTTTCGAACACTTTGCATAAGCTTGTTTCCCTGGGTGTGGCATGCAGCGCTTGCTCAGGCTGCTTCCTCCTCTGGCAGATGGAAACGCTGTTCTCTGTTATCACGCCACCTCCGCCCACCACCACCGCCACCATACCTCGGAGACTCCATCATACCCATATCTATACCGCCTCGTATGGGGGTTGTTGTGCCGCCAAGGCCCTCGGATTACGCTGGCTGCCATGCGGGCCTCCATTGAGTCCTTAACATCTGCGTATGTTTGTGGACATATATTTATGTTCTTACTGTGAACATCTACGCGTGTGTGACTGTGTGTGTGTGTGTGTGTTTGCACACCCCTTTTGTCTGTGTGGAAGTGTCCGCGGCGCGTAGCCGCCTTTTTGTATGTATGCATGTGCGTGTGGAAGTGTGTTACTTTGCGTGTGAGTTTATCACTCCAATCCTTATCTGCTCATTTGTATTATCTGGGCAGAGCAGCTGTATCGTGTCGTGACTGACAGGTGGTGGTAGTGAGATGTGAGTGTTATTATTATTCCACATGGTTGGTTTAATCCATTCTGGGCGGGAGCCCCTTTTACTGCTTTAAGCATTTATGTAATACTGTAGCTTTTGCAAAATAGCAGATCTACAAGCTCGAGTGCCGCGCTACGAGCTTGTGTAGATCTGCTATTTTTGAAAAATCGTAAATATGTAGGCTACATTATTTCAGACTAGCGAGCGTTTTTAACTCAAATCTTTGCTTCTGGAACAACATATTTTCAGATGGAGGTCAAATCATTTTTGGGGTCCTTGACATGAAAAGATTTGAGCCCCACTGACGTAGAAACATGGGGTTTTTCAGAGAACTGTCAGGGTTTAGAAGACATTTGTAGAATCGTTCCTCGGGTCTAAGTGGTTTAAGGTGAGGGCCAGGAGGAGAAGGACAAGGAAAACGACAGTCGCCGTTGTCCTGGATCAGAGATCAGTGATTGGCTGCGGGGGGTTGACGGGAGGGGGACAACGGGCACGTGAAAATGCCGCGTGCAAAAGCATTTACCTCGCCTGATGGAGGCTTTGACGGCTGAATTGTGAAAGGTATGCGTGTGTTTGTTTTATACATATGACTTTTCATTTTGATCGAAATCCCACGGAGTGAATACCTGATTCCAAAAGAGGGCCGCTGGGAAAAAAAACGCCTTCGTTAACAGACATTCAGACATAGGGGGGGGTCAACAATTAATGGTCAAGACCCATTTTGCATAGTGGGCCAGTTTGTATGGATTGTGAGTGAGTGAATATCCACTTTATTTATTTTTATGCGCACGCACGCGCGTGTGTTTTCTCCAAAAAATGCTGATATTAGCCAGCATTAGTCGGCTTATACATCCGATATTTTCACCGTTTTAGGAGATGCCACGTTTCTCTTCTGGGTCTCGAGCTGAACAAGTTTGGGAACCCCCTGCCGTACATGAAGGGGTCGAGAGAATTATTCACTCATCATTTTCCCAAAGTAGATTACCATATAGCTCAGGGATTTGTACTGGCAGCCCCCAATCCTCTTAGCCTCGAGTCGACTTCACTCTCGCTCTGCTGAAATGAGAGCGGTGATATGGCTGATCCTTGAACGTGTTGCTGGTGCCGTTGATCCACCAACCTGCCAATGTGTTGTATTGATAGGTCTGAGAGCAGCCTCTGGCCTGTGGCTATCTCTGTATTGATTGACCTGTTGAATAGACACAGTTGCTGCTATACTGCTAGCAGGGAAACTCCACAGAGTGTTAGTGAGGAGAGCAAGAGCAATCCATTTGTTCTGTAGCTTGGTATTTATCTAGTCCTATCTGGGCAGGAGGAGGATGAACAGAATTCGTTTAAATTGAGTTTTTGGCCAGGTGCTTGAAAAGAGCCTGGACTACATTGGCTACTTCTCTACTAACGAGCGTAAAGACGACCTTAGTAGACACGCTCATGTTTGGCTGCCTCTAGGCCTCTAAGCCAGGGGTTCTCAACGTTTTTGGCCGGGGACCCCCAGAAATGCTTTGGCAATGTATCGGGACCCCCGCCCCGCCCCCTCCCGACCCCCAATATAAATTGACTGCTACAATAACCATAATAATAGAGACGATACGCCATAAATAAATACTGAAACCAGATATAGTCATTAGGGAAGGTGTATGCATGCATTATGTGTACTATAATATGTAAACTCTTCATTTCCACTTTCTAGCCATTCAGTTGCAAGAAAAAGTGTGAAGTGAGGGGCGCTCTGCTCTTATCATCGTTTGAGTGTTTACATCAACACTCAAAATTGTCCATGCCATGGACAATTTTGAGTGTTCATGTATTTAATGTTCGTGTTTACACACACACACACACACACACACACACAGACACACACACACACACACACACACACACACACACACACACACTCACACCAAAAGCTGGACATAGGAGGGGCTATCACCCCTCAAAAAGAATCACACCCTTCTGAAGTGAGGGGCGCTCATCATACATCATCGTCTCATTCCGGCCAATCACAATTTGCGTCCTCATTTTCTGCCCTCACCTTTTGTCCTCAATTCGTACTTTGGGCTCAGCCAATCAAATCATCTCTCAATTCCGTGATCAGCCAATCAAATCATCGCTATGATTCACACAAACACACACAAAGCTGGGCATGGAAGTGGCTGGCGACCCCTAAAAGAAAAAAAGGAAAAGACGGAGACGTTGCACAAGTAGCAGTGCCTGGCACGTATGACTCGAGTCATTCTTGTTGACTGTCTTTCTTGGCTACGGTTTAGACACTTGCATTTTTTTTGTTAAATGAAATCAGAGCAGACTCAATTGTCTGCAGGCCCGAGTCGAGCCCCATGTTGTTCCTCTTACATGGACGTTAATCTCCTCCTACTCCAGTCGCTCTCAGCTAACCCATTTTGATCCAGGAACCCCTTTTGGTGTTTTAAGCATTACGTTATACTTTAGCTATTGGAAAATAGCAGATCTACAAGCTCATAGCGCGCCACCGAGTGGCGCGCTACGAGCTTGCAGGTCTGCTATTTTTGAAAAGTCACGCCACCGCCTGGGCCAGAACGAACATTTTTAACTCAAATCTTTCCTTCTGCGAGGTCCCTGGAACTACATATTTTGAGATGGGGGGGGGGGGGGTCCAGATAAATCTGGGGGTCCTTGACGTGAAAAGGTTTGACCACCACCACATAGAAACTTAGGTTTTTCTGAAAACTGTTTTTTGAAGACTTTTATTATCGACATCAGTCCAAAATGGGCTAAAGCAAAGCCATATTGTAATGGGGACAGTGTGCTCCTGGCGTCCTTGGCCTGGGCTGTCATCTTTGCTTACCGTTTGTCCCCGTTTGAAGCCTCTCATCCTATCGGTTACCACTTGTCACGTGGAGCCGCCGTGTTCCCGGCGTGTCGCAGCCTTTCTCGTCTCACTTTCTCTAGCTCGGAATGTGCCCCTTTCTACTCGTAAGCCTCCCTGTGTTTGTTGAGCAGGACCTGCTCTGTCTGTTTGTCATTCATTCAATGTCGTCGGTTTACTCTCTCCTCATCTCCCACAATAGAAATGTTTTAACTGATGCCGGTTGTCTGTCCACTGGGGGCAGGTTGTATTGCTGCCTATAATATATTATGAGGGAACACAACCTGAGGCAGTGTATAGCTTGAGGAACCGATCCGATATTATTTTTTAATTATATAATACTAGAATTTCGTGCGCGCTACGCGCGCACTCATCCCAGAGCGACTTTGCCACGCACTATGGGAAGAAATAAATGGCGGGAGTTGACTCCACATGTAGTAACGAATGGGTTATTGGAAATGTACCATTGTTTTGTCCTGAATATTTCCACAGCCTAAGTACTAAAGGATTGTGACTGTGGGACAGACATACAGTCTGACATACAATAGGCTACACGTGTGCACAGTGAATAAACAATGACCTATATGCCCAGAGTTCTTAAATTAACATAGTTGGATTTTAACAGAAAGACAATGCCATAAATCAGTCAAAGTAAGTGACAGACTCAACAGTAGCACACAGCATGCAAGGCAGCGATGCATGCATGCAAACATGTTTGTCCAGCTGAGATTTAGTGTCTCCATCTCTCTGTGGAAGAGGTTGCACATGACCTGTACGGCCACACTGAGGCGCTCCAACACAAACACAGACACAAAACAACACCACGCTGTTTGTCCAGTTGACCCAAATCAACACCAATACCTAGCCTGTTTGTCCAAAACACAGTATCTGCTGGCCACGTGTCTACTTCGCCACAACCTAATGTTAGTAACAAATGTAGGGGAGAGCCGCCAAGGTTGTAACGCTTCACGGTTGTAACATGGACGTTATATCTTGATTGGTCAACGCCACCATGACGCCATCGCGTCAGTATGTGTACAGCAACGTACTCTACGTGGCCAGGAGTTTGAAGTTTGAAGTGTTTACCTTCAAAATGCGTCTAATTTTACACCTGGAGTATATGTGTGGTACAATTTTTGTCTTTGGTGTTGGTGAATAAAAATCCACATGGATGTGTTCATGCTTATGTTCTTCATTAGTTTGCATCGTGTTTAGACGGAATTCACGTTCATTCTGGTCTGTAAGCAACTGCAAAGAAAACTTGCAAAAGCGGGTCATTTGTAACATGTGTTACAAATGGTCCGCTTCCATTCAATGCCATTATATGTAATATTTACATATTTGACATATTGGCCAATATTATATGTTCTGAAATGGTATTGTATCGTGTAGTGTATTCTGAAATTAGTTTAGGGTTGTATAACGTTGTACAACTCAATCAATCAAACGTTTGTTTAATCAATGTATTGCCCCATTGAAAAAAAAGAAATGGCCAAACTGGTACTGGTACACCCGATACTATTTAATATTTCCCTTATGTTTGATACATTTTCTTATCACATCCATGGTATGAAAACAATGCTAAGGAGTTGCTTCAATGAAAAGTAATTGCTTTAAGCTGAGAACGATATGTTTAATGGTGTTTTTTAGCGTTGTTACATTTATCATGCATGCCGTTACAATTGATCCGATATGCGCAGCAAATGTAACACTGAAACAGCGTCCACGTTCGGTTGAATAACTCCCGACCTGTTTTATCAAAAAAATAACTTGAAGTGGTTTATGGTAGCTGACATGTGTAGGTCCGTTGCCTGAAAATATTACATGTGTAGCTAAACGGATCTCTGAGTAAAAGAATGAAACGTGCAAAATGTTACATCCTTGGCGGCTCTCCCCTATTAGTTTACTCACAGCACAGCACCGTCACTCCTGTCAGTTATTTCGTCCTAATAACTTGAAGTGGTTTATGGTAGCTGACATGTGTAGGTCCGTTGCCTGGAAATATGACATGTGTAGCTAAAGGGATCTCTGAGTAAAAAAATGGAACGTGCAAAATATGTTCTAAAATTGTATTGTATTGTGTAGTGTATTCTAAAATTAGTTTAGGGTTGTATAACGTTGTACAACTCAATCAATCAAACGTTTGTTTAATCAATGTATTGCCCCATTGAAAAAAAAGAAATGGCCAAACTGGTACACCCGATGCTATTTAATATTTCCCTTATGTTTGATACATTATCTTATCACATCCATGGTATGAAAACAATGCTAAGGAGTTGCTTCAATGAAATGTAATAGCTTTAAGCTGAAAACGATATGTTTAATGGTGTTTTTTAGCGTTGTTACATTTATCATGCATGCCGTTACAATTATTCCGATATGCGCAGCAAATGTAACACTGAAACAGCGTCCACGTTCGGTTTAATAACTCCCGAGCTGTTGTGTGTATTGCGTGGTTAAAAGGCCGTGTGTTTGTGTTGTAAACAACTCATGTTATGTCTGCGCACACTGTATGTTGCTATGGCTGCTGACGTTAGCATGTGTGCTATCAGGCAAAAGCTGAGATAGATATGCAACTACTACTGGGGAAAATGCCATACAAAACACAACACCTAATTTCGGAATGTTATTGTGACCTATTGAGCACAATCAGACCATCATGATTTGCTTGCTGGACCTATAATTAATTTATTAGCATTAAATGTCCACTCGCCCATCCAAAAGAAAAGCAAGATGGCTGCGACAGATTGTGAGCGCGACGGACTACGGAGGCCAGGAGGAACAGAGCTGGTGACGTAAGAGGCAGGCAGTGTTGCCAGGTTTGCGAATTGTAAGCGAGTTGCAGTGTATGCAAGTAGCGTGGTTAAATTCCTTGTTTCTCGGCGTGTTGTGGCACCCGTTTATCTGCTGGCTCGATCGTGATTTTCATAAAAGTAATATTTGCAGAGTAACTAAGAAACTTGAACGGCTAAAAAATAGGCTATGTCAGTTCGGGGAGGGTGGCGAATTTATTTTGCATATAGAGATGTGTGGTGAAAGTGTGGTTCGGTCGGAGATAGAGCATGAAGAATGAGTATGGGTACACCTTTTCACTTGTATAGTAGATACCAGTATATTAATCTGTTAACAACGTACCATAATCCCCTTCTGCACATCCCTTATTGCTGTTGCACGGTCAGAACGTTAATAGTGGTCTACTGTAGCATCTTGTCTCTGTCGTTACACATACTAAATACATTAACCCATTTTGGGCGGGAACCCCTTTTGGTGTTTCATTATGTTATACTTTAGCTTTTGAAAAATAGCAGATCTACAAGCTACGAGCTTGTAAATCGTGAAAATGTGGTGCAAATCTTTGAATATATATCTTTCAGAGCGAACGTTTTTAACTCATATCTTTCGTAGAATCGTTCCCAGGTCAAAATGGGTTAAGCTACAACAAACGCAACCAGATGGCAATTAATTATGGAGATGGCACACACTTTGACCACTGTCTCGTCGCCAGAAATGACAAAATGTCCGAGACAAATTATTTGAAAGCATGTCGGAAACTGCTCAGCCAATCACGGCGCAGAATACACCTTCCAGCCACTCACGGGGACGCATTCCGCCCACACTTTTTAACGCTAATGTTACTGCTGCTGAATTAGTTACGTCTTCGCTAGAAGCAGACTGTATCATATATGAGTGACTGACTGTTGCAAACGATACAGAGACAACCTCCCCGACAATAACGGCAAGGCGGCTTGTTTATTTTTGGACCACAACGCTTATAGTAGACTATTTTAACCCATTCTGACCTGAGATCAGATTCATACCAGGTTTCCACTGGACACACACTGGTCTGATGAACCCATTCTGACCTGAGATCAGATTCTAAAAATGTCAGTCGTTCTTCGATTTTTCAAAAATAGCAGACCTACAAGCTCGTATCGCGCCACTCGGTGGCGCGATATGAGCTTGTAGATCTGCTATTTTTCAATAGCTAAAGCATAACATGATGCTAACACCAAAATGGGTGCCAGGTCAGAATGGGTTAAGGTCACCCCATGTTGTTCTCCCATAGAGAAATTACTTCCGTGGACCAGGGGAATCGAAGGGGATGAGCGAGGTACGTCAGGACTTCGGTGCTCTATACTAGTAGGTTGGGGATGAGAGCTGCTCAATAAAGCATAAATGTCCTCCGTTTGACTCGTCCATCCCTGGAGACATACAGTTCTACACGGGCACGGAACATGTCCCTCCTGCTGCTTCCGACGTGCACCGAGGCAGTCCAGGCTGTCCAGCCGGGTAGTGGTGGAGAAAGAGATGGGGGGGGGGGGGGGGGGGAGAGAGAGAGAGAGAGAAAGAGGGGAGTCACGGCAGTGCACACAGCAATTTAAATTTTAATTGCCTAGATTTATCTTCCCCCATACGGTGTGACGGGCTGATAACTAGGGCTGATAGCTCAGCCAGTGTGTTTGTTAGCGCTTGGCACCCGCCAGATATGTGGGCAGTAGCTGAGAGAGAGAGAGTGGAACGGGATTTACTGCAGCGCCGCTTGACCTCCAGCAACACTCCCACACGCCAGAGAACAATACCCCGTTCAGCTGAGTCTTAAAGTGGGCAATTTGGTATATTTATTTGGCCTAAAATATTGTCTATATACAGTACATACATTCATGAATCCACTTGCTGACGGGCTGTCAGTATTGGGATTTTTTTTAAATTTTGAATAGGGGTACTTTCTTGTGACCCTACCATTCCTTTTGCTTTAAGTAGCGTGTGACATGTCAAACTAGGGTGTTTTCATGATTCCATTCCAAGCATTAGTTTTGCCCAAAATGCACAGCTCGGGCTAAAAGCAGCCATAGCCACTTGCCCAAATGTGTGTATGAGTGTATTTTGGGCAAAACGAATGCTTAGAATGGATTCAGAATCATGAAAAGCTTGACATTGACTTGAAGCAAAAGGAATGGTAGGGTCCCTATTAAAAAAATGCCCAATACTGAGCCGGTCAGCAAGTGGAGTCATGAATGAATGAATGTATGTATATAGACAATATTTTAGGCCCAATAAAACTATGTATATTATATAGGGTTTCATTGGTTAAGATTAACTTTAAAAAGGAGATTGTGAATTGGATATCCTGCTACTGTAGGTCATTCCAAAGTCTGGAAGCAGCCAATATATCAATATCCGTTAACAATCACTCCAATGTTGAATCTTGTGACAAAAAAAGAAAGAATCCAAGTTATTGTTACTTTTGTGACAGTCTTTTTGGGGGTCTGGTCTGTGAGAAACTGTCAATTTAATGTCCAAACGTGCCACCTACTTTTGGCCTGCATCTGCATTTAACCTTTCCTCCGATGTACTATAATTAAACATTCAAAGGCCCGAAGGTTTGTATTGCAAGTGTTCAAAGTGCATGTCCGCTCCAATGCCATTTCCAAAGTTAAGGCCACGGATCTTAATAATTTAATGATCATACGGGCCTTAATGTCTTTCTTGCCCCGAGATCTGCCTCATATACTGTATGCTGAGGCCAGTGACTCAAACACAGACTCCGCAGTAAGTGCAGAGATGTGCAGGGCACCTTCCTGCATGCCATTTACAGCACAAACTTCATCATTAAATCTTCTAAACGTCATTAACATATTGTTTTGCTAAAAGGGTAAAAACAGTTTCAAACTCTCCATTTGATCTGTCCATCTTCACCTTCCGTCTCTTGTCCATGTCTGCCTGTTTTCTTTCCTCTTCTGTCTTATCCACCTGTTCCCCCCCCGAGGAGCTAACGGGGGCTCCTTGTGTGAGTGTGTGTGTGCTTCAACTCCTCCATACTTGTTGTCACAGCCAGTGTTGCCATGTCTGCTTATTATAAGTAACATTTGGCTTGTTTTTCTGTAAACTTGTGTGAAAATATTGGTAGTTGCTGTTTTTTTTCTTGTTTCTAAAGCGTAGTTTCATATTTGGGCTTTTTTTTCTTTAAGCGTAGTTCCATATTTGGGCTTTTCTTTATTGTGTAGTTGCTTATTATTTGGGCTTGTTTGTACAGTGTACAGTAGTTGCTTATTTGGGCTTGCTTCCTAAGTTCCTAGTGTTGTTTAAACCAATGGTTCCCACATTGTTTCCACTTCAAGAAACCCCATACAACCCCAAAGTGGCTCTGTTGAGCAGCGTGGCCATGTGTGTGTCTTTCTGGCAGCACACACACACACACACACACACACACACACTCTGCACTGCTCAGTTAATTTGTTTTATTCAAGCTTCTCA
Organism: Protomyctophum bolini; assembly: GCF_963924005.1. Classification (NCBI taxonomy): domain Eukaryota; kingdom Metazoa; phylum Chordata; class Actinopteri; order Myctophiformes; family Myctophidae; genus Protomyctophum; species Protomyctophum bolini. Next base: position 6,858,893 of record NC_137883.1, on the reverse strand, counting down.
TAATGTCCATGCATTGATATAAGGACCCTAGCGTTCTGCCCCAACCCCACCCCACATTATTTTCTTTCCATCTTTTAAATGTTCTTTTTTTCCCAGCTGCCACTGGGAAATGTTTCCATGCAAACTCCGTATCGGCAAATGCAGTGAAAGTGTAATTGAATAATTAGCTCGTGGGAGGGAGAGAGCCATAATGTGTAATTTCCTTTGTAAACACTGCGCCGCCATGCTGTTTTGTAATATTGCTTTTGCCCAAAAGGCATCTTTCCCACCCCCGAGTTGCATCTCACATTGCACAATGCGCAACATGATGAATACGAACAATCATATCCGTTGCACGTCTTCCCATTTCCTCTCGGCCCTGCCGTTTCCCCCCCCCGCTCCTCTCAACATTCTGACAATTAAACCTTACAAATGTACTTAATTAACTACAATAATACACACTTAACTATCCTATTATTGCAGGTTAACTGAACCTCGGCCGGGTGCCAGAGAGAGGGGGACAAAAGCGGGCCCTAATGCGTCAATTATCTGCACCTTGCGCTCCACAGGGGTGGTGGGTGGGGGGGGGGGTGGTGGGTGGGGGTGGTGGGGGGGGGAGGCTAGGGGTGTGTGTGTGGGGGGGGGGGGGGTGGAGGGGAGGAGAGCATCCGTCCTGGGAATGGATGACAGATGTGTGCGCAAGTCTGGTGATTGAGGGTTCATCAGGGCGGTTAACCCATTGAGGACCTACCTGAGACCAGATTTGACTAAATGTCTTCTAAATCATGATGTCAGTGGTTCTCAATCAAACTGTCTCATGTCAAGTATTTATTTATTTATTTATTAATATGAAGTTCCAGGGTCCCAAACCCCCCCCCCCCGCGCTCCAGAAGCAAACATTTGAGTGAAACGCTCGCTGTGAAAGGATATATATTCAAAGATTTGCACACGTTTTTGATGATTTTTCTAAAATGGCAGATCTACAAGCTCGTAGCGCGGTGCCGCACTACGAGCTTGTAGATCTGCTATTTTTCAACGGCTAAAGTTTAAAATGATTCAAGCTAAGGTGTCACAGATGCGTTTCCAGGTCTTAACGGTTTAATTCGCTAGTGAGCCAGCGGGACGTCCCCCCCCCCGATGAGTGATTCCGTTCGGATGCGAGGCGCGACGCTGCGCGTGCGTGCGTTAAACGACCGCCGCAGCCGCTAAAGAAGAAGTGGAAAGCTTGTTATCATCATCATCATCGCGGTGCTATATCCACCGGATGGATCGGGGCCACGTTGCTAATTAGATTCTCACTATGGAGGTTTATGAGACGTCGTCTTATAGCGAGGGAGAAAACGGCAAGCTGGTTAATGGTTATTTGGAAGTGCTCGTTGATGTATGGTCGTCGTGGTCGTCGGCGCACGCTTAATGTACACTCCGTGGTGTGATGGTGTCGCTCGGCGGGAATAAATGATCCACAAGCTCACGGCACTGTGCGATTCGCCCTGTCGCGAGCTTGTAAATCGGCTAATTCTTTGGGGGGCGGGGCGAGCAACACCAATGTACAACGAAGTATAAATCACACTTTACACCCCCCCCTCCCCCCAGGGCCTCAACTGTTTGTTAACCCATTCTGACCTGAGATCAGATTCTAACGTACAGAAGAATGGTGGTTCTTTGACGCATTTTGACCTGAGATCAGATTCTAAAAATGTCTTCTAAATGCTGACGGTTTAAAAAAAAAAAATAGCAGACCTACAAGCTCGTAGCGCGCCACTCGGTGGCGCGCTATGAGCTTGTAGATCTGCTATTTTTGCAATAGCTAAAGCATGACATGATGCTAACACCAAAAGGGGTTCCCGTTCAGACTGGGTTAAACTCATTACTATTCATTTGATTGTGGGCTGAGGGTTATGTGCAGAGGGACAGAAAGGACAGTGGAATGGGTTTCATGAGGTTAGCATAAATCCAAAGAAAAGATTATAGCCCGAGGCGTCACAACTTGTTTCCCTGAATGTCGTTTTTATGGCGCCCCCGATGGCGTCTTCTGCTCGGCACCAACGGCGGAATGTTATCATCAAAATGTGTTGCCCCGTTTCAGTTTCAGTCATTATGCGCCTTCTGTATTTCCCCCACCGTTGAAACGCACGCAGGCGCACACCAACTTGCACATTACATCACAAGCGTGTGTGTGTGTGTGTGTGTGTGTGTGTGCATATCGATGCTGTCCGGAGGAAACCACCTAAGTCAGTAAATCAGTGCTATTGGTTGAATTTCTTTTTTAACCAATGGAAAGTATTTTTTTAAAGTGTCAAAAACCTCCTAACTCCATTGGACCCTCAAACTATCTGCCAAACCAGCTAACTCCACCCATTTTGCCATCTTATTCTCATAAATATTGAACCAATGTTCGACAAAAACTTTGAGCTGAATTGACAAAATGAACATTTTGGAGTGGTTTCTTTCAGAGGCAGAGATGTACAGTATACACACACACACACACACACACACACACACACACACACACGTATGTATGTGGTATACTGTATAAGGAAAGGCACAGACTCAGTGCTCCACTCCCTGCAGTGTGATTGATGGATGGACAGTATGCATCTAATTATCGTTAGCCGCCTGGGGAGAGAAGAGTCTTGTAATGGGGACGCTTATTACTTTAACGCCTGCATCAGCAAACAGATGTCTTCCTGCTGTTATGCTTAACCCATTTTGGGCGGGATCCCCATTTGGTGTTTTAAGCATTGCGTTATACTTTAGCTATTGGAAAATAGCAGATCTACAAGCTCACGAGCTTGTAGGTCTGCTATTTTGGAAAAATCGTGAAAAATGTGGCGCAGGGGGTCCCTGGAACGACACATTTTCAGATGGGGGGGTCGGCGGCCAATTACATATATTTTTGGGGGTCCTTGACATGAAATAGTTTGAGAACCACTGGTATAGAAAACTGTCAGGATTTCAGACATTTGTAGAATCGTCCTCTGGTCTAAATGCGTTAACCAGAAGAGTCCGTCCATCTGACGGTCAGAAGCGTCCAGATGCGTACTGTCATTACGCCATCTTTATACTTCTCCGAGATCTTTTTAGTTTGCTTTATTTCAACAACAAAAAAAATACAAAATTACAAAAAATTATAAATGAAACTAATCATGGTTAAGTTTGAAGTTACATTGGGTTTGTATGGGAAGGGGGCCGCTAAAAAGAATATCGAATATCTAAAATTCAAAACATTTTTTAAAAGTGAAATATCCCTTTTTTTTAATGGACCTTGTTTTACTGTATTTAGCCTCTCAGGCAGCATTTAGTCCCTGGCGATTAATGTCCTGGCTTCCCCGTGCGGTCTGTAGCTATGGATAGCAAGTCTCTACTGTAGCTCAGCGAGCTCATGTCTCTGTCAGATAATCTAGTGTCGTCATATTGACAGTTGAGGCATCCATCTAGGGCCTTGGTTTAAGGGTCAGGGTCTTCCAATGCTACCAAAGGAGAAGGAATGGCGGCGTGACGCATCGATGTGAAGTCTTGCTGTGTTCCCCCGGTGGACTTTGTGTTGTAGTTTGGTTTCTCATGCTGTTTTGCGAGAGAGGAAGGAAGGAGATTCCAGGGGCATGGATTGAACGCTAATTGAAAGCAGAGAAGGAAGTATCTCTCTCGTGGCTGAAAAGCGTTTCCATGGTGCCAGACGTACTAAACGTGTACTGTATGCGTTGCTTTCAACGGCGCTGTACAGTAAACGGATACCATTTTCAGCAGTGTCTGAAGCAGCGAGTACCTCTCTAACATTTTGGTCAACTACATTACGCGCATTTGTTTTTTCAAAATGTCCTTGTGTCAAGGAAAGTGTAGTCAATAGTTCTGTGGCAATACTATTACTTAGTAATAGTAATAAGATTCATTGCATTGCTCTGGAATGGATTATCTTAAATCTATTATAATGTGATATAAGGTCAATGTAATGGGTAAATATGTAAGCCCTATTGCATGCTCAGCGAAACATGTACATCGATATGTTGTAAGTGTGAAAGTGTAGATTCAGCTATTTCAGCAATGTTTGAATTATTTTAATAATTGAGAATTTAACACCTATAAAGATGTCCTGTCCAAAATGGAACGGGTTCAAAGTTGAGCCATCAGTACATATGGGGGTTTAAGGGGAATCCCACCCCAAAACAGTTTTTTTCACTGTTTTCTAAATGCTATTATGTCGCCTACAGACTAGCATAATTGTTTTTTATCCTATTGGTCATTGTTGTCCACTCACACGAGTCCCACCGCAGCTTAGAGACAAATATCAATTGTACTAGTAGTCTGTAGACTAGGTATAACCTTTGAAAATGGTGGAGAATAAAAAGTACAATTTAGTGGTTGGTGCAAGAGCACTAATATAACATTCTAGACTTTTGTCAGTACTGGAGAATTGAACCAGCAACCGTTCGATTATACGTATTTGATATTTTCATCTTCCTAATAACTTACTGAAATCTCTCTCTCTCTCGCTCTCTCTCTCTCTCTCTCTCTCTCTCTCTCTCTCTGTTGTGTCTAGTGAATAGAGACAGGCTTATGTGCCTGAATATATTCTTGGCTTAGTCAGCGAGATGTCTACTTGATATAAGAGTAAATGAACCATTTGTCTGCTGTGTGATCTCTGGCATGTCATGCTGGTTTACACACACAGATGCACTTAAAGCAGGCACGCATACACACATGTAACACGCATGGACGGATATGACATTTCCTTGCTTTATCCCATTCTGACCTGAGATCAGATTCTAAAAATGTCAGTCGTTCTTCGATTTTTCAAAAATAGCAGACCTACAAGGCACAAGCTCGTAGCGCACCACTCGGTGGCGCGCTATGAGCTTGTAGATCTGCTATTTTTCAATAGCTAAAGCACGACACGATGCTAACACCAAAATTTAAGCCCGGAAGTGCAGCCTTATTACCGTAATGTTCACGAAAAGGACACTTTTTTTTGTATTCTGTGTGTGCATGCTTGAATGGATGTCTGCCAGACAGTGAGTGTGACATTTATCTCAGTGGCTGTCGGCTATAATGGTCAAATCAATTATAGCACCAAATCTTGTGGCACTTTACATCAAAGATCTTTGACTCTTTTAACGCAACCGATGCCGCTAGCGTCTTTCAAAATAAAAGCGTTGGAGTGCCAGCAGATATGGCAGATTTTACTCTGAAAGGTCCCCCCCCCCCCCCTCAAAAAAAAACGGGAGGCATAATCTTCCATTCTTACCTCATATTCCAAACGAGAGGCATGCTGAAGTCAGAAATGATGACAGAACATTGTCCTTCTAGTCAAAACCATAGAGAGCTCCCTTGATTAGGAGATACGAGCCATTCTTTCTGAGCCGTAAACAAGGAGGTGAACGCCAGTGCGCATGTACGGTGCAGAAGGACAGGCCAACCAAAAATAAAAATAAAGTTTACGCAAAGTTTTTACTTTAGTTACTAGTTTCTTTGTAGATTTTGATTATTATTACAAAACATTAACCACTCCAGCCACATTTCAGACATTTGAAATGTGGCTCACAAGCTCACAATGCGTCGCGATGCAACGCATTGTGAGATTGTAGATCTGCCATTTTCAAAACTTTATATTTTCTGTACTTTTAATTACATGCCAAACTTTTGTACTTTTACTCTTCGATTACATTTTGAATTCCTTTTTTTTTTTTACTTGTAATGGAATATTTTCTACATTGCAGTATTGGTACTTAAATTGGTAAAAGGGAGTACTTTCTTCCACCACTGTAAGTAACTGTGATGCTGCATGCAGATGGAGAGGATAGAGGCTTGGTGAATCATGGGGAGTTCCCGGGCAGTCTAAGCCTATAGCAACATAACTTAAGGCTAGTCCCCAGAGCCAAGCCTGAGCCAGCCCTGACCAGAGCCATAGAGGAAGACAGAGTTACGACAACCCTGCTCACTTCATGGGGCCAGTCTAATGGCGGCTCTGTCTTCTAACATAGACTTCTCTCTATTGGCGAATTAGTGACAGAGGCCTGAACCGGAAGTTTATGGAATGCATTGGAGTCTATTCTGTGTTTAAGTCCGACGTCATTTTGTAGTCCTACGTTACGTCCGGGGTCCAAGTGGCACCAACTCCTGTCCGCTTCTCATTCTAAATAGCAATATCTAAACACGTGAATCTTTTTACGATAACGTTATTTTTCAGAAAGGAACCATTGAGGGTTACGTCACGGCTAAAATACTGAATATAGGCTTTACAGTGAGAAATTAGTTACATGACCGGGCTGTTTTCTGCCCCCTCAATGTCGTAAATTCTGTCTAAAGGGCAGTCCATACTGTCTCCGACCACCGAACTTTTCTTCGAAGTAGAGTTCGGCGAGTCACAACATCTGGGAGTGCTGCGCAGCTTTCAGAACAAAAATTCTGAGGAATGCGTTTCAGAAGTTGCGAGTAACGTCATGTTGCAGTTGTACCGGAGCTTTCTGACGAAAAGTTTGATGGTCGGAGACAGCATGGACTGCCCTTTACTCTATGGCTCTGGCCCTAACACACTCTGAGGCACTCGGGTACGGTTCCTGCTAGAGGTGCTCCGATCGGTGATTGGCCGATATTCACTCGAAATGACTCGAACAGCGTTTTACCCAATCTGGAGAAACCAAACTTTTATACCATTTAGTGTTAGCAGGAGAGGATGTTCTGCATGTGTCGCTGCACCAGTGACTCAGTGTGTATCAGAGGTGAGTGTATCAGAGGAGAGACGAGGTCACCTTCACCCTCTCCAGACAGTAGTAGGGGTGGCGTGGACTAGTATAAACATGGGGGGGGGGGATTGTAATTGGCATTACAACAAAGATGGAGAGTTCAAAACAGTGAGGTTGCGCACATCCAGTTTCTTGCTGGTGCTGCTGGATAAGTGACAATAACGATATCAGAGGATGAGAAGTCTGTGTATGTGTAACCATTAGAAAACTTGAAACTGGACACTCTGCATAATGAGTACTTAATACTTTTGTAACGTCGCCGGAACCTCGGGTGTACACACACACACACACCACACACACACACACACACACACACACACAGCAGTTGATGAAAAGCCCCGTTCTAGTTCCACAGGAAATATTCCGAGAAAATGTAATGGTCTCTTCCTAGCGCTGTGTTATCACAGACTGTCTGGGGAGCTTTGAGGCGCGCTCGTTCCAAGATCCACACTCGTCTGTAATACGGCTGAATTATTACACAACATGGTTTAGTCTAAAGTCATCCACTTTTATTACCGTATGGGATCTGACTTGGTGGGGGAAGGGAAACCAAACATGTTATCTCTCTTTCACCTCTGTGCTGCCTTGTGATGCGGTGTAACTATTACACCCAGCTCTCTCTAGTGTGTGTGTGTGTGTGTGGTGTGTGGTGTGTGTGGGTGTGTGTGTGTGTCCTTTTCTGAGCGAGGCCAAGTCATTGAATTTTTTTTATTTTTAATTTGTTTCATGTCATGTGAAAGCAGGGAACCATAGTTTCAATTTGACATGCTGGTTGTTCAGTGCTCACCCACCAGTTTTGGAGATATGGCTTATAGTTCTAGAGTAATGTCTTGCAGAACACAGCGAGTTGAGAAAACGGGCTTGAAAGGCTCACTTCTGTGGACTCTAACATTACACTCTCTGTTAAAAGGAGTCTCATATATACTGTATAATATTGTGATCTGTGCTAATCAAATATCCCATTACTCTGCCAGCTTTCCTTGCATGTAATAGAGTGGTTCTGATCCATGTCCAAACTGTGTTGGATTCCCAAATCCACTCCCCACTCTCTGAACGCCATCCAAATAATTACTTTTCCCCCAACGGCTTCTCACAGCATCTAGCTACAGTTCTGGCCAGGCTTATGGCACTGTATGTGCCACACACAAGACTGATCGAATGATCTGGATTATATGTATCTTTTTTTCCTGTGCTAAATTCATCCGTCTTCCAGACTTTGAATAACAAGACTGTGTTGTTGACACCGTGCCATATCAGTTTGTCTTGTAGCAGCGGGCACATTGCAGGGCATTGCCAGGAGAGGACACTCGACATAAAAGTGCTTAGGGGTTTTTAAAGAGTTCATCGTCTCGAATGGCGCTAAGCTTGAGAAAATGTGCTTTTTCTGTGTTTAGGAATCGGGATGGTTTATTGAGATAATAATTTAACTCAAAATGTAGGAAACCATAAAAAATGTGTCCCGACCGACTGTTTGGGAACCAGGGGGTTAGGTGATTGGCTGGCAGGGGCTGAGGTTGTAGTGAATGCACCATGACATTTGGGTTCGGCTGTGGCTCAGGAGGTAGAGCAGGTCGTCCAATGATCCCTGGGTCGGCGGTTCGAATCCAGGCTCCTCCTTGTCCACGTGTCGAAGTGTCCTTGTGCAAGACACCTTGCCGCCAGTGGTTGGTTACCACCATTGGTGTGTGTGTGTGTGTGTGTGTGTGTGTGGACGTGGGAAGTGAGAACGCTGGTGTCGACTGTTCGCCGCTCCAATGTATGAATGAATGGACCATTGTAAAGCGCTTTGAGTAAGCACGTGGTTCATAGAAAAGCGCTATAAAAATGCAATCCATTATTATTATTATGTAATGTAATCGTGCCTGCCATTTGGTCTTCTGCCAGCGGGATCTGCTTTCCTCTTGCTTTATGGTGCTGATACAGATAGTCCTAGATCACTGCTTTCCCATACGCTGGGTCGGGACCCATTTGTGTGTTGCATTTCTCTTCCATTTTTGGTTTAAATTGTTATTTCAAAACATTTTCATAAAATATTCCCCCCCAAAAGGTTTTCATGAATTAAACACTTATGTAGAAACAAAAATATATTCCATGAATTAGAAAGGAAAATAATGTAGCCGATCTACAAGCCATCTACAAGCTCCCAACGTGCCGCGATGGGAGCTTGTAGATCTGCTATTTTCACTAGTTTGGGTCCCGGCCCGGGAGGCATCACACTTCTCTTTCGGGTCGCGGGCCTAAAATGTCTGGGAACCGCTGCCCTAGATGGTGAATGTCATGTTAACTGGCCTGTCAGATTAGTTGGAGAGGGTGCCCTCGCGTGCACTTCTCCTCTGTGTTCTTTCCCTCTCACACGCAACCTGTCTCCTCTCGGCAGCCTCCCTCGGTGAAAGGGGACACGGTTTAGTGATTATTTTGGAAATGAGCTGGTTGAATACATGAGGAAATCTCCCCGGCGGACATGGGTGTTAAACCTCACTTGGTCACGTGGCGTGCCAGTGTCGTTGCTTGAGAATAAGCCAATCTCGCAAAACACGCCACATAGGCCCTTCACAATTTGTACACAATCGCCCAATCGCAATTATTTGAAATTATCGCAATTTGAAATAATCCCAATAATTTCTTTGCATGAAAAATGTCCATACATTTTCAAACATTTTCCAAAAACAATTGGGAAAAATAAATTGGAAAGAAAATTCTACTAAAAATGATTAAATGTGTCAGTGATTTCCCTTCGTGCAACTTGTGATTACAAAGCCTATAAAAGGCAAACCGAAATACAAATGTTCAAAGCAAAAAAACACAATTAAATCTGTAAACGCAATTATTTTGGTGACAATTAATCGCCGACTTAAAATGTCGACGATTGTGCGCGCGCTTGTCGCTACAACTGTCATGACTGCCAGCGCGCCTCTATCTGAATACTTGCCTCATTTACAATTAATTGCTAGGCACGTGAGTTGCTCAACATGTGAAAAGCACTTGTTAGTGTTATACCAATGTATGGTGTAGGAGACTCTGTTAACCCATTTTGGGCTGGAACCCCTTTTGGTGTTTTAAACATGTTATAATTTAGCTATTGAAAAATAGCAGATCTACAAGCTCATAGCGCTCCAATCGGTGGCGCGCTATGAGCTTGAAGGTCTGCAAAAAAAAAAAAAATCGTAAAAATGTGACGCAAATCTTTGAATATATATTCTTTCAAAGTGAATGTTTTTAAATCGGGTCTAAGTTTTAAGCCCATAATGCAGGCCACCTAACACACAGGTTACAAACATGCCTCAAGGACACACTACTGGCTGATCATGTGATTAATGATCGTCCTTGTCCGAGGACAAGTTGTTTGCCGTTTGATCTAACAAGCCCGTGCTGTGCATTAGTCAAATTCCACAATGGAGTCTGCATGTTAATTAATTACTCGTAGATTGATTGCCGTTTTTAAGCGGATTGCCTCACCTTGCTCACGGCTTATAGGATGGCTCAATCAGTGCCGTTTTAGGATTGGAAGGTCTTTATGGCAGCAATTGTTCACGCAGTTGTCTTAATGTTGGCAATATCTGTTCCGTGTACAGTACAGTACAGTACAGTACAGGGAACCAATTGAGATGATTTCAATCTGACAACAGTGAACATTCCAATTAGCATTATCTGTTCTGTTTTATTGAATACCAGACAAAGGTTGGTCAGCTGTTGAGTAGTTGAGTAGTAACTCTAAAGTTCAGTTTGTTGTTGGTGAGAAAACAAAGTTATATCGTGGGAATTAATATTGTTTGCTTCTTTCTCACGCATCCCGTCCATTGATGGCAGCCACTCAAGTTGATGATAGAGAACATAGTTGAAATGAAATTGTATGTAGATCTTCTTTCTTTCTTTCTTTCTCCATTGTCCTGTTCCCTAGCCCCCCAACCCAAAGCTCTCCAGCTCTGCTCTTTAGCAGCTTAGAAGAAGCCCCCCCCCCCCCCCCTCCCCCGTTTTTTCCCCTTCATCAGCTTTGAAATGAATGTATGTTGGAAAGTAGGCTAAATCCAGAGTGACGGCTTCTTCTCGTTGCTATTTTTAAAAAGACGCGCTGGAGGCAGTGATGGACGGCGTGGGAGGTAGAGGAGGGGGACTGGGTTTATCAGGCTGTTCCCTTTTTTAAATAGTCCAAATGACTCCATCAGTGATCCGCAGATTTACCCCATCTGGTGCCACATTTTCACCATCTTTCAAAAATAGCAGAAGTTCATAGCCCCGGCAGATGTCACTGTTTTGCCTGTTTTCATTGCAGCTCAAAAGGCTTCCAAACCCCAGAGAAAACTCCAGACCACAGAAAATCCACTGTTCAGGTTTAACAATAATTATGATTGAGATCATAAAACCTAAAATACAAATGAAAGATAAATAAATTAATGTCATGAAACCATTAAGTGGTATAAAAGTCAATCACATAGATATATAGTATATAATATCGTTTTGCATCATTGTGACAGGCCTGAACATTCTCCCCATCCTCCCCACACACACAGGAACAGTCTTGACATGGGTTTTTTACATATAATCATTTTGGAAATATTCAATTGAATATAATATATATTCAAATTCTTCCCTTACACGCTCAAGATCGGTATCTGTTTTCTTTTCACCGGAGTTGTTCTCGCTACACCTCGGTGTCTACTTGGCCTGTTAACCACATGAACCCTAGCGTCCCAATTCAGGGGCGAACATTTGCCGAAGATAACAAAATGTTCCAATTGTTTTTGGAAAATAGCAGGCGGCATGCGATGTGTTGTGAGCTTGTAGATCAGCTATTTCAACAACCAGGCCTGTAGATTATTGTGTCATGATTTCTGGAGCCACTGCTGTTGAGTTTTTAAAATGTACTAATGTGGAAACTTCCACACACCGATGAGTGTTGGAGCCGAATACAGTGGAATTTAATTGCACACGTCTCTACAGCAGTCGTTCCAAAATCTTTTCATGTCAAGGACCCCCAAATTGACACTTTATTTCTGCGGACCCCCATTTGAAAAGACATGCCAGGGACCCCTCATAAGAGGATATGTTTACAGCTCTAGCAGTGATTCTCAACCAGTTTAATTTCAAAGACCCCCAGTTTGACATGCATTAGTCTACGGACCCCCCATTTAATGGCATTTATATTGTAAAATCAATGTTGTCAATTATAACGGGTCCGTTTGGTTCCATTTGTACACTCTCAGAGATACAGACCCATAAGGGTACATTCGGTTGTAAACTATCATTTAGCTGGGGACCCCGTGGTCGACTCAGGGACCCACCCCCCGGACCCCACTTTGGGAACCACTTCTCTACAGCAGACACCTTCAATCCACAGCAAATCAAACTTATTACGCTACCACTGATCGACCATGCAGCCCAGAGAGATTGATCTGGCATGGAAGATTTAAGATGACAGTTATCATATCCTGAGAACTCGGATGCTAAATGAATGAAATTCGTCATTAGGAGTAACCCCGTGAGATGTACTAGCATCTCGTTTTCGAGGGGGGTCCTAGAAATCATCCTCATCGTCACATCCACAACTTCACAGGTGTAAAGAAGCGGCCTGAGCGTGCTCCGTCATTTGTAGTTTTCGTAGTTTTCGTGGGAAGAGAAAGAACGGAGGTACAGTATAGGTATATAGACCAGTGTTGTTTTTGGCAGCAAATTTCTGTGTTGTTTTTGGCAGCAAATTTCTATTTGAGTTTAGTCCGTCTTTGGAATGAAACTTAATTTAGTTTTAGTCACATTTTAGTCACCTGGAAAGTCGTAAAGTGTATTTTGGCGGGCCTTGATGCCGTCGTATAGTGACTGATTTGACTGAAAATACTACCAGTAAGACGCGCAAACGCGGGAAGCGAACGCAGCTGAGACCCTGCAGGTCATGTCTGTCTGTCTGTGTGTCTGTCCCGCTGTTACTGTATATGTGGACCTGGCCCCTTTTGTGCCCATATATGGAGCTGAGTGGACCTGGCCCCTTTTGTGCCCATATATGGAGCTGAGTGATTGCTGATGCAACACACTCCATATTTGGATAGCGGGACAGACACACGGACAGACAGACAGACAGACAGACAGACATGATCTGCTAGGTCTCATAGTAAGTGCTCACTGCGTTCGCAAAAACAGACGATCTACAAACTCACAGCAGCTTGTGAGCTTGTTATTTGTTGACGATATATTTAGTTTTAGTCATCAGTCTTCATTTGGCGGAACACAGGGCTGGAAGGACGGCAATGTGATCTATACTGTACATACTGTACATGCAGATGGGTATAAGCCTTGCCGAGCCATGAGGCCCATGGGGCGCTTCGCCGTGTTGACCTCGCACCCGACGATGAACCAATATACCTGAAATGAAGCATTACAATCCTGTTCCATCGAGCATCTTTTGGAGTGTCCTCTAAGAAGTGTTTTCACTTTGAATACAATATCCTGCCTTCCAGCAGGTCCTCCACCTGGATGCGTTTACACACACACACACACACACACACACACACACACACACACACACACACACACACACAGAGAGAGATATGGTGTGCGTAGTAAATGATTTATGATGTCACACGATGAAGCGTTCCCTGATGCCATAGCTCAAGACGTGTCTGGAATGTGAGAAAACATGAAGTCACCCCACTCTCGGGCTAATCTCAGAAGTGAATCTCACACACACACACACACACACACACACACACACACACACACACACACACACACACACACACACACACACACACGCACACCTGGAGCTCTGATCTTTCCCAAGGTCTCCTCTTGTGGCCTTTCCTCTTCAGCTCTCCTCCCCGACCATCCTCTCCTCGCTTGCTTCCTTTGTGGAGGATTACTGACAGAAACTGGATGTTTGATCCCCTCTCTGCTCGCCCCAACTGCACTATTATCCCAACAAATAACCAGCTATCTAACCCCCCCCCCCCCCCCCCCCCTCACCACCACCACCACCATTGTTCCGTGCTCTGCCTGCCTGTACTTTTAGGAGATAAGAGTTGAGCCCCTCTCCGCTATCTGGTCTGTGATGTAACCGATTTGACTCCAGCCTCTATACCCCCGGGGGGCTTTATTTTGACAGAACCGGAGGGACAGCTGTGTCACGGGATATGTGAGGAGTTGATTTGATTTAGCTCGGAGTGGCACAGAGAAGATCACGGCGACAGGTGAGGATAATTCATGACTGATGGTCGGATAAGGTAACAGGAACGCTGTGGGTGAGATGATGATGATGATGAGAGGCGTAATGTGCACAAGCTGTGTGTTGTCGGGCGCGGAGCCCTGTATCGCCACGTTTCATCTTTTTATACTTTGTTGAAAGTATCGTGCCAAAGGTATACTGCGTGCACAGATAGACCCTTTTTTTGTACAGTGTACAGTACTGTATGTGGACCATGGTGACATTGACCAATTCTTGATTCTTGCCCCAAAATCTATAGATCTCAAATCTAAGGCAACCGGCCGGTTCCACGCGCTGCACAATGTGCCCTTTTTCACTTGAGCACCTGCCCCTCTAAATGTCTGTGCACACCACTGACCGCGTATTGCGACGAGACGCATTGTAGAATCGCCGGAAATCTTCGCCATGCCCCAAAACGGTGGCGTTCACGTGGTCATGTCTGTCTGCGAGTCAAATATATATCATAGCGAGAGCCGTGCTACGAGCTTGTAGATCTGCTAAAAAAAAATATATCGTGAAAATGTGACAACAAATCATTGAATATATATATTCCTTCACAGCGGATGTTTTTAACTAAAATCAAAATAAACTCTGCTTTCGGGAGGTCCCTGGAACAACGTATTTTCAGTTGGGGGGTCCCGGCGGCCAATTACAGATAATTCTGGGGGTCCTTGACATGAAAGGTTTTGAGCACCACCGATTCATAAAAACGGGTTTTTCAGAAAACGTTGTGGAATCCTTATTTCGGGTCTTAATGGATTAAACTAGCTTGGATTTGTTTTGATCACTTAGTTTGTTCCGTTTGTACTCTGATCCGGAATAGCCTTATAGATTTACTCACAGGCTGCGGGAGAGCACCCTTTATCCTAAACACTGAAAACACCAAATGATGTCTAGTCGTCTCGGTAACCCCAGGCTTTAATTTTCGTTCACATTCGGCGCAGAGAGAAAAGCCACGAGGAAACTTGTATTTCGCTAACCAATGACGGTGCAGAGGTGTGTCGCTCCAACTTTGGTGATGTCAGTGTTCTCCACTGTTTTCTACCGGGGAGGGGAGGAGGGGGGAGGGGATCCAGTAACGGTTTTGTACCTGCATGTCTCCCTCTATGATCTCTGCATAATTGTGCACGTATACTGTATATACACTCGCACCGTCACACACATTCCAGTATGCGAGTACACATAGTCACACACACACACACACACACCCCCACTCACACACACACCCACACACCGGTGGACCGACCCCATCATGGGCAATTTAACTCCCCCCTCCATTTCCTCCTCTTCCTCCCTCTTGGCCATATGACAGTGCTTTTATCTTAAAGCCATTAATTGTGAGCGACAGTGCCAAGAAGCTTTCCACTGTGATTTGTCGCCATGCATAAACAGGAAGCGTGCTCCTCTGTGCATATTTCTTTTAGACCGTAGCTAAACAAAAGGGGTTGTTTTAACCTTTGCCGTGTATATTAATGTTGTAAGAGTAGCTGCCCGTTTCTGCTTGACTGACACAGACGGTACACCTGGCTTTTTCACCGCAGACATACTGACATAAATATTGCCTTTTTGTTAACGACACCCGTGAAGTAACTTTACACAACTATTTGTCAATATGGCTGCTGTGGATGTCCCTAATACTGTGTTGGAAAGGGCTCTGATAACAACACGCCCTGGCTTAACGGTAGTTATAATAATAACACTATTTGTATAGCACCTTTCATTACATGAAATGCAGCTCAAAGTGCTTTACAGAGCAACGGAGGGAAAGAAAAGAAAAGCAAGGCATAAAACATGAACCCATTTTGACCTGGGGACGATTCTACAAATGCCAAAATCCTGAAAAACCCATGTTTCTATGTCAGTGGTTCTCAAACTATTTAATGTCAAGGACCCCCAGAATTATGTGTAATTGGCCGCCGACCCCCATCTGAAAATATGTTGTTCCAGGGACCCTCCCAGAAGCAAAGATTTGAGTTAAAAACGAACGCTCTGAAAGAATATATTCAAATTTGGGCCACATTTTCACGATTTTTCAAAAATAGAGCTTGTAGATCTGCTATTTTTCAATAGCTAAAGCATAACATAATGCTTAAAACACCAAGAGGCGTTGCCGCCCAGAATGGGTTAAAATAATAGCAGTAATGCAATATAGTGAGGACATGAATGACAAGGAATTTAAAAAGATCTCTTAAAAGCGAGAATGTAGAAGTAGGTGCTTTAAAAATGTCCACGGAGGCTGCCTGTCGACGGTACAGTGGGTACAGATTGTTCCACACCGCCAACCCGTAGAAGCAGGAAGCCAAAAACCTAGTGACGGAGATCAATCACGTCATCTAGTGCTGCGCAATTCATCGAAAAAAAAGATTTGAGATCTAGGTTCAGGCACTCGTTTTGTGTAGAATCGTGCAGCGCTAGTTGCCTGTCCAATTTTTTTGAGTTATTCTTATGTTTTTTCTTTTGGTGAAAACTTGAAAAATTTAGAATCGTGTGAGAATCGCGATCTCAATTCTTGTAGAGGAAGATCGGTGTTCACATTTGAGCAAAGAATCAGCACTAACGTTGGTTCTAGTCAAAATAAACACCTCAAACATTCCCCTGCATGCTTAAATTGCTCTGTTGAATTTATATTTTATTTTTATATCATGCTCTAGACGTTTGGATATCTATGAACCAGCGGTGTGCGACGTCTGGAGTTGATTCAATGATTGTTTGCCCAAGCTGTATGGGTGATGATGATTACAGTGAGGCTGAGGCCGGCCCCAGAGCAGGCTGGGTAATTAACAGGCTCTCCCCCATGTTAATGGCATTAGTCACCTATAGGAAATAATCAACTGTCATCACTGAGAGTGTGTTTGTGTGCGTGCTGCCCTTCCCGAGTCCCAGGTGTAGCTAAACTTGGCTTTCATTTGGTTTCATTGTACGCTCCCAAGAGTTAAAGACCTATGAGGGTCCATTTGGTTACCAACTCTCCATTTAGCTGGGGACCACCTGGAACCCCCTCAAGGCCCACTGGTGGTCCCCGGACCACTGGTTGAACACCAGTGCCATGTAGTAACGGAGCACCATGAACATTATTTTTGGGTGTACTGTAGGAGTAATACTGGCCCGACACATCGCCGTAATGATTACCCTGATGTCATCCTACTAATGTCATAGACTGACCTGGACTCCATTATGTCGGCATGAAAGGAAACGCCGACTCACAGCTTGGCTTTGCTGATTGGCCAAAGCGTTGCGTGACGTGACGTTTTGCGTCACAGTAACCTATTTATAGGATGGCGTGCACGGCAGCGCTCTATAACTCTCATCTCGCACGCTGTAGCCTGATGCGTCTCAGAAGAGCAGAGATTATTGGAGGATGAAACCCAGAGCACGCTCCCTTCAGGTTCCCTCCGTGAGCCTCCAGGACTACGGCACAGCGCTGATCCAAAAGTCAATTTTTTTAGTTGCACACATATATCGATAGACAGAATATCTACAAGCGTCCAGCAGACGCGAAGGTTCCTCCTTAACGAGTCTCGCGGGTCAAAAAGAAAAAACATGTCTCACACCATCCTGCTCGTCCAGCCCACGCGGAGGCCCGAGGGCCGCACGTACGCCGACTACGAGTCGGTGAACCAGTGCATGGAGGGCGTCTGCGCCATGTACGAGGAGCACCTGAAGAGGATGAGCCCCGGCAGTCCCGCCATCAGCTACCACATGGACCAGCTGTTTGAGTTCATCGAGGAGCTGGCGGACCTCAGCTGCCTGGTGTACCGGGCCGAGACGCAGACGTACCAGCCCTACAACAAGACGTGGATCAAGGAGAAGATCCACCTGCTGCTGCTGCGTCAGGCCCAGCCCGTGTACGCGCCCGCTGCCGTCCAGCCCCAGTGGTGAGACGATGAATTGCATTTGTATCGCAGCTTGATAGGCGAGGCCGGCGAACAGTCGACGCCAGCGTCCTCACTTCCCACACGCCAGTGGTGGCGAGCTCGCACCGACCGACTCATTGGAGGCAACGTAGGGTTCAGTGTCGTGCCCAAGGACACTTCGACATGTGGACAGGAGGAGGAGCCGGGATTCGAACCTCCGACCCCAGGGATCATTGGACGACCTGCTCTACCTCCTGAGCCACAGCCGCCCTAAAGATGCAGCCACCCGGCCGGTTTCTTGGAGAACGTCCCGTTTGGTCCTTACTTGACACCAAAAGGCACTTGCTTCAACAGGCCACTCTGGCGCCATAATCCCCGCAAACTTTGTTGTTATGGGAGTGGAGAGCTACTTGGTGTATCTAGCCTATACATATATAGCAGATCTACCCATTCAATTAAAATGAAAATATATATAAACATAAACGGAACCCCCCCCCCCCCCCACAAAAAAGGTGACAACACTGATCAGGGCCACATGTCTCGTGCTCGTTGCTAGTAGGCCAAGGAAGTCAATCTCCAAATATTGTCAGAATGGATGTAATCAACAACAGGATATCCGCCCATGGGGAAACCACGCCGTTACAAGATCCTGTCCTGTTTATGTACACTAGCGTGATGCCCTTTGGCATGTGGGATATTCTCCATAAGGACAAAGGGAGACCGACGGACTCACAGATCCAAGAAGTCAACCATGGAAAAGAAAATGGAATTAAAAAAAAAACACATTCGTGTGACGTGAGCGGCGTCTTTTATTCAGAAACAAAACATTTAAAACATGATGAGGGCATAGAAACCAGTGTAGCTAACAAAAAAAAATCTTTGTTAAAAAGGTCTTAGTCCTGCGGTGCTCTCAGATGGGCCTTCCACAGTCCGGGGACCACTGAGCAGAAGGCCCGGTCGCTCATGGTACGCACTACGTAGGTTGGTCTTGATGCGTCATTGAAGAGGTTGGTGTTTGAAGAGTGGAGGCTGCCAGTCGAGGGCTTTAGGGAGACTAATTCATTGCAGTAGGAAGGAGTGTTGCACATCATGTGTTGATGCGTTGTGAGCTTGTAGATGGGTATGAATTAGCCTGCAGTCTCCACGACCAATTAGTTTGAGCTAATGTTAGGGATACAGTACATTGTAGAACCTCAGGCTAGTAGTTTAACACATTTAGGCCTGACCTCGAAATTTAAAAAAAATCTCCAGTTTTCTGAAATAAATATTTTCACGATTTTTCAAAAATGGCAGACCCACAAGCTCGTAGCGTGCTATGAGCTTGTAGATCTGCTATTTTTCAATAGCTAAAGCATAACATAATGCTAACACCCGCCCAAGATGGGATAATCTAGCCAATAGCCATGCCTAACTCATGATAAAGCCAGACATGTTTTGACTTTATGCCTGTGTGCAATTCAAGGCACTGGGGCTAGGCCTACCATTGTCTCAGATAATTGGGAGACATTTATGATGTTGTTGTTGATGAATAAATTACTCTTACAGCAGTGGTTCTCAAAGTGGGGGTCCTTGAGGGGGTTCCAAGGGGTCCCCTGGGGTAAAGGATTAGTAACTCTTGGGAGTGGGCAAATGCAACCAAAATGTAAGGATCCATCTGGTTCCATTTGTACATTCAGAGTTCTTGGGGTCCATGACCTATAATGCACTTAGTAAACTGTTTTTTTTTTTTTTTTTAATGAAAACCTTTTCAGAATCATTATACAGTGTATATAAATTGGACCTAAATCTCTGCCATGAGACATGTACTGTGACAACAAGTGAGGTGAACTCGCTTCTGGCGAAATGAACATTGGAGCCAGCTCTCCTCTCTTCCAGTCTGGTGCCATAAATTACTTTACATGGTCCGGATTCCGGAGATGTCGGAAGGCCCTCTCCTCACATCCATCACACCCTCTGGGAGACCGGGGCCTGAGCCTGACGTGAGGCACGCCTCTCCTGGGTCTTCACAGCATGGCCTGCTCCGAGTAATCTATAGTAAGAGTGGCGACGCGCTTTGATCTCGCCGCAAAAGCGGGTGCCTATATGGGCTAATAGTTCCAGACATTGGAACTATATCCCATTGAGATAGAATGAGCACTTCCGCCTTCCATCGTTGCAATGGGGAGTCGACACTGGTGTCGCCACTCGGGGCCTGCTTGGTGCAGTGGTTCCCAAACCTTTTCATGTCAAGGACCCCCAGATTGACACTAATTAGCCCTGCAGACCCTTGTTTGAAAAGATATGCCAGGAACCCCAATAAGAGACCTTGTAGACTTTGTATGGCTCTAGCAGTGATTCTCAACCCGTTTAATTTCAAGTATCCCCAGTATGACATTTTGTCCACGGACGGACTCCCATTTAATGACATTTCTACTGTATCTCTGAGACCCCGATTTATATTGTAAAGTCAATGTTAACCCATTCTGACCGGGAACCCGTTTTGGTGTTAGCATCATGTTATGCTTTAGCTATTGAAAAATAGCAGATCTACAAGCTCATAGCGCGCCACCGAGTGGCGCGCTACGAGCTTGTAGGTCTGCTATTTTTGAAAAATCGAAGAACGACTGACATTTTTAGAATCTGATCTCGGGTCAGAATGGGTTAATCAGACCAGTGTGTGTCCAGTGAAAACCTCGTATGAATCTGATCTCAGGTCAGAATGGGTTAATTAGTGTAAAAATGGAACGTTAGGGTGCATTTGGTTCCATTTGTACGCTCTCCGAGTTACAGACCCATAAGGGTCCCCAACTATCATTTAGCTGGGGACCCCCTGCAACTCCCTCAAGGACCCCTGGGGGTCCCCAGACCCCAGTTTGGGAACCACTGGTATACAACACCCATACTGTACGCAGTCACTCTATGAGTGGGCTCATGTTGGAAGACTTGTTGGTGCACTCTTCAGCAAAAATAATAATGTGTCATAAAAGCAACTGTTTTCAAAGTACTTCACAGGCAGCAGCAGTGAGATGCAGTGAGAGTGTTGATTCAACATGCATATACAGTAGCCTACGTAGGTATTCGTTCATACATGGTCTAGTTCTAAGGTTTCCTATTTTGGGATGAGGATGAGGATGGTGTAAATTGTGGACGGATGGCAGATGCAGAGGTAGTTTACGTTACGCCTGTCTAATAACGTATTCAATCAAATCAATCAGTCAATGATGTGGTCCTCTGGTCCGCACCTGCCATTAGCCAATTATACAATAGATGTTTTTGAAAGTCTGTTGCAAATATCCGCCCATAATGACATGCCCCAGGGATGCCGGGTTGAAAATGCTTAATAATAATAATAATGATGATTAGTTTTTCCTGAGCACATTATGAGCACCCACTGCCTCCCTCTTAAAATAGTTTAGTTGCCGGGCTAGACTGCCTGTATGTTTAAAGTTCGAACAGCCAGTGCACTGAGTTGCTTGTCATGGAGATCCACTTTAAAACGGTGTAATCGCTTGTTGTAGTGTTGAAAAAAATAAAATAAAAAAAAATTCCCATTGTGAACAACAGGGACTCAGTTTCCCATAACCCTTTGCACGAGATGACGTCATCAAAGCGTCATCCCTTTCTGTCCGGTGGATTTCCAGTATGACTTAAAAAACGTGGATTAAACAACGAAAACATAACTCGGGCAACTCGCGAATCGCAGCGAAAGTGTTCTACAAATAACTCGGGTGAATCGTGAATAGTAGTCAAAGTGTTCTAAAGCCAAATTTCTGCTCCATCACACAGGCGCTGAAAATGGCAGACCTACAAGTGTCACATCCACAACGCGCTGTGGGCTTGTATGTCAACTGTTATTATGGACACGTAACCAAGTAGGAATCAGTCTTAACCCATTCTGGGCGGGAAGCCCTTTTGGTGTTAGCATTATGTTATGCTTTAGCTATTAAAAAATAGCAGATCTACAAGCTCAGCTTGAAGGTCTGCTATTTTCGAAAAAAATCGAAGAACGACTGACATAGAAACAGCTTTTTCAGAAAACTGTCAGGATGTAGAAGATTTTAGAATCTGATCTCAGGTCAGAATGGGATAAGACGGTGCTCAAGGATAAAGGCGATGGACATGGCTGTGGAGGGGCGAAGTGGAATTGTCCCGATATATATATTTTTAGAGAGTACAAGTACTTAATTTTTAGTACTGAGTACTTTTTTGTTGTAAACTAATTTTATTTTAACCCCTTTTTTTTCTCCAATTTAATTTAATTGTCATGTCATGCCATGCCTTGTACTTGTAATGATACTGTAATGTTCAATTACCACAATAATAATAATAGCCTGAAACGCTTTTGAAAAAAAAAAATCTAATTAGTGTCGTCTAATTAGGGCAACCAGACTATAGTTATTGTCACACTTTATTATTCTTCTGGAGTAACCCACCTAACTTCCGCTGTGATTGGCCGAGCTTTGCATATCGTTTGTAGCTAATTGGCTGTTGTTGTTGTTGTTGGTTACGTAACAAATCTATGTTTTGCAATCGTTTATAAAGACATAAATTCCCTTGCGGGGGCAGAAGACCAAACTATTGAAGCGTACTTTTCAAGAGAGTCGAGGAAAATTGGAGAAAAAAAGGGTCAACTACAATGTTGTTGCTCCCGTTGCATTAGTTCAGCCTAGTGTCGATGTTTTGGTACTCGGGTCGGAGTATTGGGGGCCGGTTCCGAGTACGAGTACGAGTACTTGAGGGTGGTATCGGACCGGAGTACCCGAATATACCAGTATCGGTATCGGAACAACTCTAGGGCGAAGGCCCACTGGTGCAAAACGAATGCACCGCAAAGACAAAAGTGGAAAGAGATAGCGTGTGGTTTTCACCAGTCCCTGAAGAGACATTATGAATTATTACTGTCCCACAGAGGAGGGAAAACAAACATCTATCTATGGTCAGCGGAAATTGGAAAATCGGGTCAGATAGAACTCTGGTGATAATAGTTAATGGTTTTTTGCTCACTTTTGTCTTCCGCCTAGGGGATATTCTCTCTATTGTCTCTCTCTCTCCTCCCCTCTCCCCTTCCCATCGACGTTAAACTGTAAAGTCTTGAGCACGCACGTCGCACGCACGCACACACTGTCGCACACACAGTCACACACACACACCTCCCAGCTTCCGTTGCTACAAGTAAATGTCAAAACAAATTAACCTGCATTGCTGAACCAATGTAAAGTATTTAGGGCAGTACTTCATATTGACTGGATTTGTTAGAGATTGCAGTCTGGCAGTGGCAACAAGCACACACACACACACACACACACACACACACACACACTTTAATCATTTATTTATGTCCACATAAGAGATGCAATACAAGGACACACATATTTACAAGGTGCTGTACAGAATGCAATCAGCAAATCCTGGACAAATACCCACACACCCTTCAGGGGTCAGCGTCTTCGCCATATTTGGCGGCTACCGATAGTAGAAGAGATTGCACAGAACTTTGCAAGCCGTTCACACACACACACACACATGCAGGCGCACACACGCACAAAACAAAGACACATTTCACACAACAGACAACTCTAACTGTAATTAAACCACAACCTAATGACTACAAACAAACAAGCAAGGTGTGATTAACACGCTGTGGTTTTGATGACATCACATGACAATGAAGTCATGTGCGCGATGTGTTAGCCTCGGTACCCCAGGCTTTTGTTTTTGTTCTCTATGGCCTGGTGAAACCCATTGGAAATGCTGGCATGGGAAGCCCCCTTTCCTTGTATTTCGCAATAACGGCGCAGAGGCGCGTCATCCAGATTTGGTGTCATCAGAAATCATACAGGCCGGGCCAGAATAACGATTTGTGGACCGTTATGGTATGTTACGTTCCGATACTTCCGGAAACATGGAAATTCACTTTGTGTGGTCAGTCAGCACAGTTACAAGACCAAGTAGAACAGTGAGTGAGTGGTGCTGTGTTCCACAGTCTCCGGCTACGGTCCCGCTATTTTGGAACGGTATGGGATGGTAGCCTCGCTGAGCTTGTAGTAGTAGATCGACTGACAGTCCCCACTTTGAAAACATGTGAACTGGACTCTCTCTCTCTGTGTGTCTCTCTCTCTCTCTCTCTCTCTCTCTCTCTCTCTCTCTCTCTCTCTGTCCATTATCCATGCGAGTGCATCCTTTGTTCCTCTCTCTGCATTGTTCCGCTCCACTGGAGAGGACGGAGCCATGCATACCTTGAAGATGCATCTCCTTTCCTGTTAACCCTTCCTTCCTGTACATGCTCTCTCTCTCTCTCTCTCTCTCTCTCTCTCTCTCTCTCTAATCTCTTCCTCCACTGAAGGGTTTTTCCCAAGTTCACTGCCTTTTTCCGTGTCGCTACTACTAGCCGAAAATAGCAAATCTATAAATTAGCCAACAAACACGCCATGATGCAAACGCGCACTTTCTGTGAGCGGCTCCGGTCAGGCTCCGTCTGAAGCATTATGTCTGGCTTAATGCTTAATTTCTCACGGCACACCCTTTTTATCTCTGGTCTCTGCCCTGCATGCAATTAAAGACTATGTTGTAGTGTCTTCACAGGCAGCCGGAGCGAAGGTGAGGGTGCACTTCTGGACTTTGCCTCAATTATCTTGCCATGTAGTACAACGTCCCTTTAGATCCTGGGCCATGAGTTGAATGATGTTTTTTTTTTTTATATATTTATAATGGAGTTTAACCTCTCTGAAAACCCCAGTTACGGCGCACTTAACTCTCTTTAAACAAGATTAAGATTGCAACCGCGCCAAATATACCAAAACAGTCTAATGATGGTGTGGCTTTCTTGCGAATCTCTGACGTCAAGTCGTTGACATTTGTGGCCAAATTTGACTGAGGGACTGCCATTGTCGTTTTTTTCATGTCACAAGAAAGCAGGGAATCATGGCTTCAAATTTACATATTGGTTGGACATATGCTAATCTATATACCGCTATGTATGTATTCCATTTGTGTTTATTTTGGGGGAGGGGCGAGGGAATATGCGAATATTTGTCGTATAAATACTTTGTCAAATAGGAAAATGAATCAACATATCTTAATGTATATATATTTTTTAAAAGACATTTTGCACCGACATACATACCGGTATACCGTGTGGATGAATGGTCTTTTAGATGGCTCGCTCCTAAGCGCCACATCGTACCGTGTGGATGAATGGTCTTTTAGATGGCTCGCTCCTAAGCGCCACATCGTTAAAAAAACTAAAAATATTTCCCATGAGCGCCAGTTCAGGTTTGTCGACCCAAGAGTTGAGTGTGATTTAATAGTATGGTCGATCAGTGCCCCTTTCGCAGGCCGTTGGGGCTAATTGAATCAGATGAACATTTGCATATCCTCGTTATGCATTATTCATTATGGTCTTGTCTCTTCAATTAGTGGGAGCGGGGCCTTTCTCTCCACTAAGTTTAACATCTGGGTGACCCGGAAGAGCGTCTGGTAGCGGAGGGGAAGGTGCACAAACACCAGCCATCCCTCTTAATTATCCCAGGCAGGATTATTTTATTTATTTATTTTTAACTATAGGGCCGTGACCCGTGTTGGGTTTTTATATGGGCGGCTGTGGCTCAGGAGGTAGAGCAGGTCGTCCAATGATCCCCTGGGTCAGCAGTTCGAACCCTGGCTCCTCCTGGCCACATGTCGAAGTGTCCTTGGGCAAGACACTGAACCCTACATTGCCTCCAATGAGTCGGTCGGTGTGAGCTCGCCCACCGTTGGTGTGTGAATGTGGGAAGTGTTGAGGACGCTGGCGTCGACTGTTCGCCGCTTCACCTCCCAATGTATGAACGAATGGACCATTGTAAAGCACTTGGAAAAGCGCTATAAAAATAAAGATGGAATTCATTATAGGTCGTGAGTTTAACCTGTGCTAAAAAAACGATGAAAAAATGAATTACAAATGTTTGTACAAAAAGATTTCCAGAAATCTACCAACCACCCACTCCCTCTGAAGTATTCAAAAGCATTGGAAATAACCGATCTACAAGCTCACAATGTGCCGCATCGTGACATGAGACCTATTTTAGCAGTCGGTGGTTAATTCATAATGTTTATAATTTATATTTGAATTAAAATGTTCAAAATGGTTGTGTGTGTGTGTGTGTTTGTGTGTGTGTGTGTGTGTGTGTGTGTGTTGCTGGACATTGTTTGCACTGAGGTGAGGGATGTTGTTGTACTCTGT
This sequence comes from Protomyctophum bolini, assembly GCF_963924005.1. Lineage (NCBI taxonomy): Eukaryota > Metazoa > Chordata > Actinopteri > Myctophiformes > Myctophidae > Protomyctophum > Protomyctophum bolini. The sequence goes on along the minus strand of NC_137883.1, from coordinate 6,832,934 downwards.
AAGGCTGAGTACTGATTACATCCAGCCATATGAATCTCACCTTACCAGAAAGAAATCACCACCCCAGCTACGAGATCATTAACCCAGCCAGTAGTTTACCATATCCATCACACCAACACCCGAGGAAGTGTGTGTGTGTGTGTGTCTACACAGCCCATCATGTGAAGCAGCTCAGCCTCAGCCAGACGTTTTGTGTGTGTGTGTGTGTGTGTGTGTGTGTGTGTGTGTGTGTGTGTGTGTGTGTGTGTGTGTGTGTGTGTGTGTGTGTGTGTGTGTGTGTGTGTGTGTGTGTGTGTGTGTGTGTGTGTGTGTGTGTGTGTGTGTGTGTGTGTGTGTGTGTGTGTGTGTGTGTGTGTGTGTGTGTGTGTGTGTGTGTGTGTGTGTGTGTGTGTGTGCGCTCAGCCAGACGTTTCATATGTGTGTGCTTTAGCTCCCTCAGCCCTGCTGAGAGCTGCCTTCCTTCCTGTTGTTCTAAAGGTGTGGAATGATTCACTCCTCCAGATTTGTGTGTGTGACAGATTCTGTGACTGTCTCAGGCACAGTACGTGTTTGTTTGTTTTTACGTGTGTGTGTGTGTGTGTGTGTGTGTGTGTGCGTGCGTGCATCAGTCCTCACAGCCTCCCATACTGCAGGCCTGTCTCTTGTCTGATAGAGACTGTCTCCAATCCTCTGACTGAATGTCTGACTATCTGAGCATCTCATTGACTCATACTGTAGTTCCTCTGCGTGCTCTGTTCAGCTCTCTGCTCTCATCTCCTCTCCTCTATTCTCGTCCTCTCCTCTCCTCTATTATCCTCTCCTCTCCTCTCCTCCTCTCCTCTCCTCTATTCTCCCGCTCTCCTATTCTCCTCTCCCCTTTCATCATTTTCATCTTCAGACACAACCCCCCCCCCCCCCCTCATTCCATTCCCTCTCCTGCTTCCTTAGCTCCTTTTCCTTGTTCTTGATCAGATTTCCCTGTTGTCGTCGATTTCCCTCTTTCTCCGACACCAAAGAGCTCCAGCTCTTGCCAAAACAAGCCAAGCTCTCCCTCCCTCCCTCCCCAAACCCTTTCCCCACCGCATCCCGTCCCATTTAGTTTGTTGTCGTTTGGGATTCATGGGGGGAAAGAAAGTCTAACCCGCGTCCCCTCAGATCCAAACACAGAAACATGCAGATAACGGCCCCCTCCACGGTGGAATGAAGCCTCATTGGCAGACGGAGTAAGGCCGTGTCTGTGAGTCTAGCAGACTATACTCACACACCCACCTCCTGTAAGCTACCTATTTATTATCGTCCCTCACGTCGTACCATCTTGCCCTCACGTCCTCCCCTGCTTCCTAGTATTCGCTGCGGCGCCCATCACGGCTCCGCTTGAGTTGTTTGCTTTGTATATATATATATATATATATGTATGTACGTGGTAGAGAGAATTAATATGGATGTGAGGTTTCTGCCCGACAAACGATATCCTGTGGGTTCCACGTCAGCCATAACCACTTAAGCGCTATTTATTTTATCATCCGATGCATAGCGAAAACGGCAGACGCACCAGCTCACAGCATGGAGTCCAAAACATAGGGATGCCAGGTTGGAATGCGCTCAGCGCGGAGTCCAAAAACGTAGGGATGCCAGGTTTGATGCGGTTAGCGGGCCATACCTGCCAGGCCTCGCTGACTCCAGTGTTGTTTTTGTCGACTAATACTATGACAAAAAGTGTTTCGTCGACTACCTTTTTTCACTGATGAAAACGAAATGGAAACTAAATGAATGATGACTGAAACTAAGACTAAATATACTGACATTTTCCTCAACACATTAAAAACTAGACTAAAATGTTAGGAAGGGACCCAGTAGAGAAGAGATCCAGTATAAGTCTTTTTACACTTTGTTGCATGCTGAAAATGGCCGATCTGCAAGCTCACAATGTGTCGCAACACGACGCGTTGTGAGCTTGTAGATCGGCTATTTTCAGCAATTGTAAAAACCGTCGTTACGACGGCATCAACTGTAGATTTAGTCGACTAAAATCTTATGATATTTAGTCGACTGAAACTAGACTAACACTAAACCATTCCAGGTGACTAAAATGTGACCAAAACTAAATACATTTTTCAAGAGACTAAAATCAAAATGTGCTGCCAAAAACACCACTGGCTGACTCATTGTCATTCTCACACATACAGTACAGTACCTGCATCGGCTCACGGTGCCAAAGTGGCATTTGCGTTTTCCTGTCGTCGGGTATAAGGTTATCTCGTCTGGTCGCTGGTCCTCGTGTGTAGCGCGGGTGGAGGAGGAGGAGGAGGAGGAGGAGGAGGAGGTGTGATGGGGGTGAAGTGTATTCTTCTCCAGCCTCGGATATGAAAAGGTAACATTTGCAGGAGAGGTTTGGAGAGAGAGAGAGAAGATACGGATCACGAGGGCCAAGATGTATCTGACATTCAAGTGCATGCTGGGAGATACGAGAGGCCAGCGTGTGTGTTTGTGTGTGCATATAGTTGTGAGGACCAAATGTCGAGCACCATTTTCCTTGGTCCTCACAAGACGGTTTTGCCATGTTTCATGGTTTAACGTTGTTATTATCTTTTTTTTACATCATAAAAACATTTGGCCCGGACTGTTAGCTCAAAAAAGCAAAAAAGAATGTTGAAATTATTGCTTATAGCAGCTTTAAGTTGAAGTTAACATAAATAACCTAACTAAATGCATTTGAAATTAAATAAACATGTTACTTTTCAGGATTTCAATTCAAATATAGCAAAACTAGCAGATCTGCTATAGTTTTGATGAGATGTATGCAATGTGGCGTCGTGGCCCTCTGGAGTGAGTTTGGAAGTATAGTGGCCCTCTCCATCTTCAAAGTTTCCCACCCCTGCTGTATAACGATGACGGACATTCAATTCCAGTTCGGATACTTTTTGTAAATATCATTAGCAGCTCATCAGTAGGGCATCAAGATGGCTTGTGCGGGAAGGCGAGGCTCCGTGATTACAAAGAAAACCCAGAGGCACAGTGCTGCGTCACATTTCACTGCTACTGGCATGAATCTAGCTTTCTAGGTCAGTTGTTCCCAAAGTGGGGTCGCTGGACCCCCAGGGGGTCCCCAGCTAAATGATAGTTAGGAAACAAATGGAGCTGTATGGGTCTAACTCAGAGGGTGTACAAATGGATATCCCAATGGAAGTTCCATTTGTACACTCTCGGAGTCAAATTAACCCATTTTGGTGTTAGCATTATGCTATTATGGGTTGGACTGACCTCATGCTTCCTTCTATGCATGAGGAGTCCAAGCTGCTCTACTTTATAGCAGATCGCCTCGAGCTTGTACTGTAGGTCTGCACATTTTTGAAAGATTTTGAAAATGTGGCGCAAATCTTTGAAAATATATTCGTTCAGAGCGAGCTCAGTCACTCAAATCATTGCTTTCGGAGGGGGGCCCTGGGACAACATATCCGCAGCCAAATACAGCTAATTCTGAGGGTCCTTGACATGAAATATTGAGCACCGCTGATATAGAAACATATACTGTAGGTATTTCAGAAAACTGTCAGAATGGGTTTAACTAGGTGATAGGATGTATATATATATCCTTCCAGATGAGACAAAGGGCCGTGTCCCTGACGGTACAGACAGGTCTTTGTGTTCACCAGGCCATGCCTCATAGGAGGAGGAGGAGGAGGAGGTCGGAGTCAGCTGTGTCAGATACAACACTGATTGAGACCCAGCCCAATGTGAGGCAGGCGGTCATGCATGACCCGCTGACCTCGGCTAACATGCGGCACTGGAGTTAAAAGTTCAGCCCGTTCTGTTGGAAGCCTACTGGACCATAAATAACACACGCAGGGACTGCCGGCTCACTCTTGTGTGTGTGTGTGTGTGTGTGTGTGTGTGTGTGTGTGTGTGTGTGTGAAGTGCACACATGTGCCTTTATACGTGTACATGCTATGGTATTTGCCTGTCACACTTACAGTATGCGTGTGTGCTTTAGTGTACATGGAAGCTGGCGCATGTTGTGTGACACGCTCCAGTGTGTGTGTGTGTGCTGTCCACTTAATATTTCCCAGCTGTAAATAATAAAAGAAGCACTCTATCATCTGTCTAATCACGGCTCAGTTAACTCTTTCAAATGCTCCCGTTAAAACGTGGCACTCAGAGGGGCCGTCCGTCCCGTCGTTTCAATCCAGGAAGCACTCCCCTAGTGTTCTCTCGTCTCTGCTTCCACGTTACAGTATTCATCATCATATCGACCATTTCATTGTGGCAGGGGTCTTTTTTTCATGGAGGGATGGACACGGTCAGAGCAGTGGTTCCCAAACCTTTCAGCCCCGTGACCCAAAACAGAAACTATAGACATTCGCCCCCCGGGACCCACAGGTCCATAGCAGCTCACGACGCGTCGCTTTGCCTTTTGTGCCGCGTCGTGAATCTCTTGTGGATCGGCTATATACGCTGTCACTACTCCTTGAACACATCGCCGTATACAAGGCTTAAAGGTCGGGTCTCGCTACACCTTACATGGCTGATCTGATGGGATCTCCAGTATGTCCCAACTCGCTGTCTGAGATCCTCGACGGGCAAAGAGCTTCTAGATCTCTGTAACTTAAAGACCAAAGGAGATCTGACTTTCAGCACTATAGACACAATTATGCACTGCCCTTGGAGATCAGGCTCGCTGAATCGGTCTCCTCTTTTAAATCCCTGCTGGAAATGCACTTTCATAGATTAGCCTTAACTTATTTTCGTGTTGCTTCTTCTGTTGTTTTCTGTTTTTTGTTTGTTTGTGAATCCTTATGTGTAAAGCACTTTGTAACACAATCTAGAAAGGTTTACTAGTATTATTTGTTTTCTAATTTATGGATTTTTTTTTTCTTTTCATGAAATTACTGAAAAATCATTGAATTTAGTTTTTATTTCATGAAAAATGTAGCTTATTTGGTAATGTTTTGAAATAAGAATGCTATATATATATATATTAAAGGATCAGCTGGTACAATAGATCACAGTGGCATGTGGATGGTTGAAGAAATGTGCGTATATAAAATCACATCAAAATTGCAACAGGTATATAAATATCCCATAACCAAGTGTGACAGCCAATTACCGCAGGAGGCTGATGCAGCTGATGCAGTCAGAGACGACGTCTCAAATTGGCTCACGGGGGAACCGTTGAATACACCCGTGGCTCATTACAGTGCTTAGAATTCAGCCCGACAGACAGCGATCTGCCTGCTGACAAAGGTGCTTATGGTGGAATGATTCATGCTTAATTCATGCTCCGTCGTTCCGTGCGCAACACGTTGTGCGCTTGCAGATTAGCTCCATCCCGTTGTAGTTCTGCGACAAAGTATAAAGTCGGACTTAAATGTCCTTGGCTTTGGGAATCACGGGCGTCGGGTTGTCATCTTTTCGATGACATGTTCTTTTCTCTCTTCTACACTATATACAGTATCTGCCTTTCTCCTTCCCTGCTACCGGTCACGAGACGTCGTACTAACCACTCTTCTGTCGAACAAGACTGCGTTTAATATGTGGCCTTAATGCATATCAAACTGAGGGGGTCCTTGAAATAAAACATAATAGTCGAAAGATGAGAATCACTGACTGCTCCGGTCCGCGCTATAAAAACAGAAAGCAACCTTTGCACGGTAATAACCAGATCATAAAACCCGAGAACACTTTCCATGAACGCCTATACCGACGTGTCTGAAGTCATTCCGACGCAACCACGCAGAGAGGATCTCACTCGAGAGAGAGAGAGAGTGAGGCTATATTCATTATTTTTAACGGTTTGAATTTTATTAGTAACGTAAAGCTATTAGACGGATATGGTTTGTCATGAAACCGTTCACTAGGATATCCATCCACTCGAGCATTTTGTACCATAACCCATTTTGGGCAGGGAACCCCTTTTGGTGTTGGGCATTACGTTACGCTTTAGCTATTGAAAAATAGCAGATCTACAAGCTCATAGCGCACCACCGAGTGGCGTGCTACGAGCTTGTAGGTCTGCTCTTTTTTTTTAAATCGAAGAACGGCTGACGTAGAAACATAGCTTTTACCAGAAAACTGTCAGGATGTAGAAGACGTCTTTAGAATCTGATCTCGGGTCAGAATGGGATAAAGGTCTCTCTCACTCAGACTCCTTCTTGTGAGTGGAAGGTGTGTAGTTTCCATGGCCACCCAGATCAGCACATCACCGCCTGTCTGTCTGTCACACGGAGACAATTGAAAGAGCACGTGTGAGCTAGGATGTGGATCTGTGCAGTGCCAGGTGATGTCTTATTCACACATACTGTAGGCTGTGAGAGACGGGAGGTGTCTGCCCAAGCCCCGTTGATATTTCACGATGGTTCTGTGCACTTATTAGTATTTTGCAGGCACGTGCAGAGGTGTGTGTGTGTGTGTAGGGGGGGGGTGCCCTTTCCCTACCTTTTTTTCAGTCCACATAAATGTGGCATGTGGGAGGGGCAATGTCGGGGGCGGGCAGTTATTTTCGTCGTAGTTCGTAGTATAGAACGTGCACGGTAAAATCCTCAGTCATACTTTATCCCACTTGTGACTGTCTTGAGAGAGTGTACACATGTATGTACATTTTGTACACACTTAACACAGAGTTAAAGTAACACAAGCAAAATGTGTTTTATATATATATTTTTTATATATACCAAAATCGGTTTAACCACTCTGTAACCTATACATCTATTCTAAGATGGCATCTTAAATAAATGTTGTGAAAATGTGTTGTGACTTTCATTGAAAAGTTTTAATACAAATAATTCCAATGGCATCTAAAATGTAAGGTTGCAAATCTGCTTATCGTGTTGCGTCATTCACCGAAAATAGTAGATCCACTTGGTTGAGATTTGGGTGTAGAGGGACGAATGCCAATTCTGGGCAAGTTTACTATGGTGTTTTATGGGGGTAAAAGCTTCCTTTCTGGGAATATTTACGCCTTTTTATAACACTGACTGGACCTCACAAAGAAGTGAAATGCGAAATATGCCTTACCACAATGCCTTAAATGTATCCAGTTCATATTTGCATGCTTATTCATTTCTTTCCCCTCTCTCTCTCTCTCTCTCTCTTTAAGTTTCTGTGTCTGAAGAACATACGGACCTTCCTCAAGGTATGCCACGACAAGTTTGGCCTGCGCAACAGCGAGCTGTTTGACCCCTTTGACCTGTTCGACGTCAGGGACTTCGGCAAGGTGAGTCATGTCTTGTCACGCTGTGGAAACCACTGGATCTCTGAATGAATGAATGAATGAATGGCGCTATACTGCGTGTTCTTTAAGCGAGAACACCAGAGTGAACGAGGCAAAGCAAGGCCCGGGATTGGCCCTTTTTGTTTGGTTAGTTTGACGACGGGAACGCTTATGGTTGATTTATTCTCGGCTGCGTGTCACGCAGCTATAAATCAGGCGTTTACTTTACTACGACGACGACGTCTGGACATTTTCATAGTCATTATATTTATGAAACCACTTCTATCTAAGGCTGGGATGGGCTTGAGGCTTCCAGCCAACATCATGGGCTTTGATTAGGCTACTGGCGCGAGGGGGAGCCCACTTTGTTTTGATTGCATTGTCTTAAAGATTTGCCTTTTGTTTATTCTAAGGTGAATAGTAAGTGGAATAAATATGTGACCGTTTCTGACCGAGGCTAAGTCATTGAAAGGTTTTTAATATTTGTTTTTTGTCATGTCATGTGAAAGCAGGGAACCATAGCTTCAAATTGACATATTGGTTGTTCAGTTTGACCCACCAGTTTTGGAGATATGGCTTATAGAGTAATGCCTTTGCAGAGAAACGGCGAGTTGAGAAATCAGGCTTGAAAGGTTCACTTCTGCGTTCTCTAACATTACACCTACTATAGCTACATGTTTAAGCATTTATTTCATATTTCCATGTCGATTTCAGCTCTGACATTTATTTCAGACATGCTCTAGTATGTGAAGAGTCTGCCTGTGCTATTAACTAATTTTGGATCATTTGGATCTGTATGAAAAAGAGTCACAAATCTTGTGCGCTCGTTCACTTCTTATTCACTATTGGCACTATAGTGCATGCTGTGGCGGTGGTGCGTGTGCCCGCTGCAGTGCACACACAGCCCAGCCAACATTTATCCGTGGGTTTTCTTTTTGTTGTGTGAACAGAACACGCACCGGGGGGTGAAATGTAGTTCACACACAGTCAATTCTTTCAGTCACATTAACTTCATTATGCATTCATAAGCACCCCGGCGGATCAGCGCTCGCTGCAACACTTCGAGGTCAGCAATCTCCACTCGTGTCACCGGATTGCTTGAAATAAATTCAGCTGTGCCTCCCTCCCATGGCAGCCATGGGCTGGGATTATACGCCTGTGTGTGTGTGTGTGTGTGTGTACTCCCTCCATAGCAGCCAGGCCTGGGATTATACGCCTGTGTGTGTGTGTGTTGGTTCGGCAGTAAAATAGTGGCTGATTCACACCACACTTGTTGTTATTACGCCAAGAGTTTTATGAGAAATCCAGTAGGAGTTCACCATAAAGCACCACGTAAACTAAAGGATCACGTCTGAGTTTTAGTTTTATAGTTTTTATTTCGATTTCGATATTTACTTATATTTTTTATTGAGGGAGGAGGTGTGCTCGACATTATACTACGTTGCAGTATGTCTAGGTGCGTAATTAAATTGGATAAAACATTATATGGAATGTATTTAAGACACAAATAAGTACCACACATGGAAGAGGGGCAATTTATGGCCAGCGGTGGCCTAAGGGTTAGAGGAGTGCCCTTGAGCAAGGCACTGGACCCCCAACTGCTCCCCCTGGAGCTGCTTAGTGGCCAACAGTATAGGGCTGTGGTTGTACTGGTCAGCTCCTTGTAGACCTGCTATTTTCAAAAGGTTTTTGTACATTTGAGAACTTGAAATGGGACATATTCTGCAGTATTGACGCGTTAAGATTTGACCCCTGACATCGTCCTACCTGCCATATGGCTCAGGGGTAGAGTGTCCGGATGGTAACCGCAAGGTTCCCGGTTCAAACCTGGGGGCTCCCCCCCCCAGAGTTAGTGTCGAAGTGTCCTTGAGCAAGACTGAACAACTAATTGCTCCCGATGTGCAGGTTGGTGCCCTGCATGGTTTCCTATGGCATCGGTGTGTGAATGTGTGTGAGAATGGGTGAATGTTGATGCACAATCTCTTTAAAGCGCCTTGGATAAAGGTGCTATATAAATGCACCATTATAAGGTTTATATCAATTCCAAGCAGCCGAAGCTCAAAATGAACCTTTCGTGCTGTCCATGTTGCTAGGCAGTTTCTACGTTCTTCCCCAGCATGAGGATTAATGCGCCATAAGGATCCATTCCTTGTGGATTATTTATTTGCTGCTAGTTTTCTCAGAAAAACACTGCAAAGTTGTTGTTTTTGTCCAATCCGTTCCTACGTTCAGATGTAAACAATGATCTTTGATCGCATCACGCCCCGAGTCCCGACATATTACCCTTTTTCTGGTGAAAGTTAAGACATGTCTGCTGCTGCTGCTCGTACGACTTTTTGCTGCTCCTCTCGCTGTGTTGGGCTGTGTGACCCGGAAGTAGTTGGCACAAATACACAGATATTGGCTGGCTGCCTGCGGTGACATTACGTGAACACGGGGGCGGCGGTGGCTCAGGGGTAGAGTCTCCGGATGGTAACCGCGGTATATATTTATATATACACCGTGCTATGCTTGAGGTGGTTGACGCGTTGGACATGTTTACTTACCAACGGCAGGGAAAGACATCTGTTCATGTACAGCACTGACTGCAGGACATTGTTTATCCACTGAGTAACATCTGTCTGGTGTCTGCCTCCGTTCAGTGGATGATGATCCAAATCAACCCTAGTCTTGTCTCGCGTAGCCAGACAGACAACTAAGGGCTCCATTTTCGTCACCGCTAAACCCCTTATCCATAAACTTCTTTGCCTTTTTTTTTTTTTTTTTTACTATTTTGAAAAACATTTTTTGAATAGTTCAACTAGCCAATCTACATTGACACGTTGTGAGCTTGTAGACTGGCCATTTTAACTATTCAAAAATGTTTTGCAAAATAGTAAAAAAAAAAGTCAAAGAAGTTTAGGGATAAGGGGTTTAGCGGTGACGAAAATGGAGCGCTACATCTCCGAATGCTATATAGAGTCTGGAACTACACCTACCGAAATCCGAGTAACGTAGATGCCATTTCCGTTCACGGAAATATATTTTTAAAATGTCCTTTTCTTCTAAGCAGCAAGCTATACTGTATTATGCTTAGATGATTTATATTTACCTGTATATTAGGAGTCTCTACTTCCGCTTTATCACATACTCAGTCATGATCAGAGCTTCCGTTGCTCCAGACTGTATGACGGAAGCATTTGTAAACTGCGAGAGGCGACAGTCTGGCAATTCGAGACACTACACTACATCAACCCTGGAGTCCCTATATTTGGGATGAATGCTCTAAATAGATTAATTGTGAAAGGAGCAGATCTACATACTGTGTACAGATCTTCAGCTTCAATTTTGTAGTGTTCCAGTTCTGTCTGATTATTTAGTTTTTTGTGTCATCACTTCCCATTTCACTTCTTTTGTCCTGTATTCTGTATGAGTTCTCTGTCCGGATTAGATCAAATTGGTGCCTGGAGCCTCCTATAAACGGCTATAGTGTAGATTCTGTCTTAACCACTTTTTTTTTTTAATCGCTGTGGTGCAAATCTTTGAATATATATTCTTTCAGACTCTCAGAGTGAACGTTTTTAACTCAAATCTTTGCTCCTGAGGGGTTCCCTGAACAACATATTTTCAGATGGGGGGGCCTATTACATATAATTCTTGGGGTCCTTAACATAAAATATTGAGCACCACTGATATAGAAACATGAGTAGTATTTCAGAAAATATTTTTTTTTAAATGTCGATGTCGGGCCTAAATGGGTTAACACAAACATTAAATGCCATTGACAAAATGGATAATTTTACGTCATATGTGTCTGTCAGTATGTCAGTAGAAACCCTTGGCCAATAAGGGACCACCATTCTTGGTGACGTAACTGCGGTATGTTTCAAGGTTGGTATAAGGTCAACAATGGATTAGAGCGCCCCTCACTTCACACGGGTGTGATTTTTACTTGAGCTTGAGGGACTTGAGGGAGACCCCTGTTATTGAACAAACAATGTATCAGAATATTATCGCTGTTAAACACTAATTGTGAGAAAACAAACACTCACTTTACCCCCCTTAACTTTCACTTTCACCCCTTTAACTCTTAGTCTTGGAGTGTACAACATGTAACCACATTTGTAACTGTCATAGTTACAAAAGATAAATGAAACGTGGAGGATTTTACTGTGAAGCTGATGGAAGAAAGGATGAGAGAGAGAGGGAGAGAGAGAGGGGGGAGAGAGAGAGGGAGGGAGCAGTGGTGTGACATTTCGTGGATAAACCACAGAACGATGTCTGAGAGTCAATGAGCTTCCAGTGAAGGATATTAAAATCCGACGGCAGTCAGAATCAATCACACAGACGCTCCCACATGTCAATTGGGAAAAGCATCTGCATCGGCCTGGACGGTGGCGGTCTTGTCTCGCTATTGATTCTCCATTAAACCATTCCGGGCGGGAACCCCCTCTTGGTGTTTTTAGGCATTATGTTGCACTTTGGCTATTGAAAAATAGCAGATCTACAAGCTCATAGCGCGGCACCGAGTGCCGCGCTATGAGCTTGTAGGTCTGCTATTTTTTGAAAAGACTTGAAAATGTGGCGCAAATCTTTGAATATATATCCTTTCAGAGCAAACGTTTTTAACTCAAATCTTTGCTTCTGGGGGGGAGGTCCCTGGAACAACATCTTTTCGCAGCCAAATACAGATAGTTCTGGGGCTCCTTGACATGAAAAAGATTGAGCACCGCTGACATAGAATTTAGAAACATAGGTTTTTTCCGAAAACTGTCAGAATTTAGAAGGCATTTGTAGAATTGTCCTCAGGTCTAAATGGGTTAATGGCCAAACGTCGCATTATAATAATATCGAATGGAACATGTCCCGTCTAATATTTAAATAACGTGCGTGTCTCGTAAACAAAAGAAAATAATGGGTTTACTTTGTCTTCTTCCTGTGGAAAGTGCAGATATAGGCTCTGGTATAGTCCTTGAAATACTGGACGAGTTATTTTCTCTCTTTTTATTTCCCCGACACAATTTACTTGGCAGGAACTCTGGCCTATAGTCGACACACGACAGGGTAAATGGACACATAAATAAGAGTGCAAAGAAGACAAACAACATTTAGTGCGTCAGGGTGACTGCGATGGCATTAAACCTAGAGCATCTGTCTGAAGTAACAACATGCCAGGGTTCAGGTGTTTAAATGAATACTCTGCATTTAGCCGTGTATATCCCCCCCCCTCATAGGGAAGTTGGCGGGGGGAGAGAGACTGAGAGAGAGAGAGGTGCTCTTTTGATAGCAGATGCGTTTAAAAGCATTAATCGGCCCCACCACCTCCATGGCGGCGCTCCGGGTCCGTCAGGGTTCATCTCCTCCTGGCCTCTGGTCTCCGCCTAACGATGCCTTCTTCTCCTGGGCCGTGAGGGAATGGAGAACAGAGGGCCCAGTGCGGAGACACCGAGGTATAATTGGCCCTTTCGGACCTTTCAACTCCCTCCTCTTTTAGTGGAACAGACGGAGCTCATACATATGCTATATAGAGTCAGACCCTCGTCTACATCCTCCACTGATTTATTTAACTCGCACTGCTCATGGAGTCTGTTACTCTGCCAGTGTACCTCCTCAGGGGGGTACAGGCTTTAGTTTAGTCTGTTACTCTGCCAGTGTACCTCCTCAGGGGGGCACAGGCTTTAGTTTAGTCTGTTACAGGCTTTAGTTTAGTCTGTTACAGGCTTTAGTTTAGTCTGTTACAGGCTTTAGTTTAGTCTGTTACTCTGCCAGTGTACCTCCTCAGGGGGGTACAGGCTTTAGTTTAGTCTGTTACAGGCTTTAGTTTAGTCTGTTACAGGCTTTAGTTTAGTCTGTTACAGGCTTTAGTTTAGTCTTTTACAGGCTTTAGTTTAGTCTGTTACTCTGCCAGTGTACCTCCTCAGGGGTTACAGGCTTTAGTTTAGTCTGTTACAGGCTTTAGTTTAGTCTTTTACAGGCTTTAGTTTAGTCTGTTACTCTGCCAGTGTACCTCAGGGGGGTACAGGATTTAGTTTAGTCTGTTACAGGCTTTAGTTTAGTCTGTTACTCTGCCAGTGTACCTCCTCAGGGGGGTACAGGCTTTAGTTTAGTCTGTTACTCTGCCAGTGTACCTCCTCAGGGGGGTACAGGCTTTAGTTTAGTCTGTTACTCTGCCAGTGTACCTCCTCAGGGGGGTACAGGCTTTAGTTTAGTCTGTTACAGGCTTTAGTTTAGTCTGTTACTCTGCCAGTGTACCTCCTCAGGGGGGTACAGGCTTTAGTTTAGTCTGTGGTGGAAAAAGTACTAAAAGTTAAAGTGTTGATATTGCAGCATGTCCCATTTCACAAGTGTGACGCATTGTGAGCTGCAGTGGAGTAATTGTAGTGGAGTAAAAGTACACATTTGGGCTCGGGAGAAGTAGAAGTAAAAGTACTGGAAATTGGAAATACTCAAGTAAAGTACAAATACCTCAACATTGTACAGTACTTAAGTAAAAGTACTTAATTACTTTCCACCACTGCAACCTATACCTCAAACCCTAACCTAACCCTTACCCGCAAGCACGGGAGCATCCCCCTCCTCAGCACAGCCTCTTATGCAACTATAGGATTATACTTTATACAAAGTTCACCCACTCTTTTACACCTGTTGTAAACCTGTTTTGTGGCAATAAAGACTATTCTGAGAGCTTGTATCGCAGCAAAGTATATAAATTAAGCATAACATTGCTCCGACCTCCATGTTTGTTGTTTTCTGGGGTATATGGTCGCCACAAATGGACATTCACGCCATGCATGCACGACCCTGTACACGGGCCCCGTCCTCCTTCGTTATAGAAATCCTTTATGACTTCATTAGGCCAATGAAATACAGCTTATTACAGTGCACCCCGGAGAACACTTTTCTTTAACCCATTCTGACCGGGCACCCATTTTGGTGTTGGCATCATGTTATGCTTTACCTATTGAAAAATAGCAGATCTACAAGCTCATATCGCGCCACCGAGTGGCGCGATACGAGCTTGTAGGTCTGCTATTTTTGAAAAATTCGAAGAACGACTGACATTTTTAGAATCTGATCTCAGGTCAGAATGGGTTCATCAGACCAGTGTGTGTCCAGTGGAAACCTCGTATGAATCTGATCTCAGGTCAGAATGGGTTAAGCGCCCTCCGTCTAAACCCAGCCGCCTCCTCGCAAACCGTCTTTTCTTTTTTTTCTCTCCTTCTTAATCGGCCACCAAAGGAACACGGATGCCATTTAAATGAACATGGCAATCAGTTTTATTTGGCTGTTGCCATGATTAGCATAATTAGCTCATGCACCTGTTAACCATCGATCAACAGTTTGGTAATTGTTCCGTCTGTGTAACTGGAGAGCGGTGAAGGAAGGAAGCCGTCTGACAGACAGACCTGCCATCTTCATTACAGGGCCATAGACCTGCCATCTTCATTAGAGGGATACAGACAGACAGACAGACAGACAGACAGACAGGGCCACAGCGCATCATCACTCATTTGAAATGCAGACGACGGCGTCGCATCTCCGTCTAAATGGCTTTTGAGGCATGGCTTTACTGTCCTCGAGAGTCGGCGGAGCTTACCAGACGCGGCTCATTGACTCGATAGTGCGATATCAAGGTGAATGGCCTTTATTTGCAGGAGATGCGTTTGAGTGAAAGATTGCAGGGGCTTGGCTCTGTGACTGAAACATATTGCCTATAGATACACGCAACGAGGGCAATCAGTCGCGCCCGGGGGAATCTGAAATAATGGAAGACTTTTGCAGTTTCGTCGTAGATCAGGCACATCTAGTAGATCAGCCGTATTTTCAGCTATTTTCAGTGTCGAATGAGCCATCACGATGGCATCAAGGCCTGTCAAAACACATTTTAAATGACTAAATGAACTGCAGATTTAGTCGACTAAAACCTTTTGACAATTAGCCGACTAAAACTAGACTAACACTCAAACATTCCGGGTGAAGAGACTATGACTAAAACTAAAATCAAAATGTGCTGCCAAAAACAACACTATCAAACTACTCTGTCGCTCTGTGGGTCTGGCTAATATGGTTTTACTGAGGTTAAGGTTAGGTTTAGGTATAGTTTTACTGAGGTTAAGGTTAGGTATAGTTTTACTGAGGTTAAGGTTAGGGTTAGGTTTAGGTATAGTTTTACTGAGGTTAAGGTTAGGTATAGTTTTACTGAGGTTAAGGTTAGGGTTAGGTGTAGGCTGTCACAGCGACTGGCCAGTCACAGCGCACCATTTACTCAAATGCAAAACGGGAACCATATCAGCGTGGCTCGGTGGTGCACATGCGACTCTGTTCCCTTCGCTTCCTTCCTTTCTTCCTTCCTTCCTTCCTTCCTTCCTTCCTTCCTGCCTCTGTGGCTGAAAATAGCCAGTTGCTCAGCAGTCCCCTGACCTCCCTGCATCGTCGTGAACGCACTTTCATTCAAGTCAATTCTTATAGCCTCCGCCTCGCCCTGCCCTTTGCTGCAGGACTGTGCTGTGGATTTAGCGGCGCTATGTTGCTGATCACTTATTGATTTATTTACTTTTTGTGCCCACAACATTCTGTATATGAAATTGTATTCTATTTACATGCATAATGGGGGAAACTTTCGTGTTTGTAATTGTGCATTTGCCTTGCAAACATCAGCTCTGTAATTGAATCATCAGCCACTAGTATCCAACTCTTTCATATGGACTACTTCAGACACGTAGAGTATAGGCTACTGTAGTACAACCTTATTTAGGCTGAAATCGTTCATGTCACTCATTCACCCATACTTAAGCCCATACTGTATACAGTATATGGAGATCCCTGATGTGATCAATATTGGCCAGCAAACTCTACATCTGACCTCAAACCCTTAGATCTCCATATACAGTAATAATGGATATATGTCAGAACCTGTTCTGACATTCCATATGTTGATCCTTCCCCCATCCATCCTTCATCTTCGATGTCTCCCTTTTGACTGATGCCTGTCCATTCAAACTCTAGACGGGGCACTGCGCTCTCGCATTGAATACACTGAATACATCATGAGATGCGCCACTGTACAGTGTATAGAATTACTGTATTATTGTGGACGGATGCAGTTTGGGGAGATGGATGTGTTGTAGATGTTTGTTCCACATTATCTCTGTCGGGCCGGAAACCATGTATCTCCGTATTTAACATTTCTATGATTTTTTTTTCTTTTTTGTTTTCATGAATGAATGTCATATTTTGTTGTAACATTTCGAAAACGTTTCTAGGTGTTTTTTCCCCCCGCATATTTTTCTATATTACTGACCCAAAATGCGGATCCCAGGTTGAAAGTGATTCATAATGTGTGAGTTTTATGAATAGTTAAATAATGTAAAGTATTGACTAGAGCTTGTGATTAAACAATAACCACTACATTGGATCCATAACACAGGTTCTTTATCCCATTCTGAATGGGAACCCCTTTTGGTGTTTCAAGCATTATGTTAGTGCCACGCTACGAGCTTGTACGTAGGTCTGCTATTTTTGAAAAATCACGAAAACGTGGTGCAAAACTTTGAATAATATTCAAAGGTTTTCGCCACATTTTCACGATGTTCACTTTCGCTCTGACAGAATATATATTATATATTCTTTCAGAGCGAACGTTTTTTAAACTCATATCTTTGCTTCTGGACGGTCCCTGGAACAACATATTTTCAGACGCGGGTCGGCAGCCAAATACAGATCATTCTGGGGCTCTTTGACGTGAGATAGTTTGAGAACCACTGACACACAGAAACATGAGGTTTTTCAGAAAACTGTCATGATTTAGAAGACATTTGTAGAATCGTCCTCGGGTCTAAATGGATTTTATTCCATGTCCAGAAGGTGAATGTTTTTGGACATACGAGGTTCCACCGCTCTACAGTTGAGATGATATGGATCGACGCGGTGCTTTGTTCTAATGGAACTGGATAGCAGCTGATTGCTACACCTGCCAGACTTTGTGTTCCGTGCGGGGGAAGGAAGCGGTCGGGGACATTGGAGCCAAGCAGACAGTCAGGGCCACTACTCACTTCTAGCTCAACGTTTCCGCTGGCATCATTAGTGACCACCAGACAGAGTGACCACATGGTGGTATAACAGCCCTGCCCCGTGGCTGCCCCGAGCCGCGCACTAAGCTACACTGACGATGACGTGTCGTTATGAGCCCCCCCTCCCCCCGAAAATAGCTTTGATCTACAGTCTGCACATTGGATATTTAACCCATTCTGCGGGAACCCCTTTTGGTGTATTAAGCATTATGTTATGCTTATCTACAAGCTCATAGTGCGAGCTTGTAAGTCGAAAAATCTTTGAATGTATATTTCACAGCGAACGTTTTTAGCTCAAATCTTTGCTTCTGAGAGGTTCCTGGAACAACATATTTTCAGATGGGGGGGGGGTCGGTGACCAATTACATATCATTTTTGGTCCTTGACATGAAATATTGAGCACCACTGATACAGAAACATGAGGTTTTTCAGAAAATTGTCATCATTTAGAATACCTTTTTGGTATGGCTCGGCGGTCCAGGCACCTTGGCCGGTATAGTCAGAGTCTGGCAGTGTGCTGCGGGTTCGACTCCCGATCCCGACGGCCTTTACTGCATGTCACACTCCCATTTCCTGTCAGCCTATATACTGTCTGTCCCTCTATAAAAATAAAAAATAAAATAAAGGCGAGAGCCACCAAAAAAACATTTAAAGAGAAGGGCGGAGCGGGTACTCTGACACGGGCACAACAGGTATTGCATAGCCGGGGGGTGCAGGGGGGCATGGATCTCCAACTTCCATCGTTACCGGACTCTGTGCTCTATACAGCCCCGGGCGCCGGTCTGGTACAGTATATAAAATGTGAATGAGCCTTTAAAAAGACGCCGTCTGTAGGCGTTTGTGTCCCGTCACTTAAAAAGACCCAGTCTGTCTGCGTCCCGTCACGTATCTCCTAGTCCGTTCCTCCCTTCGCTCCTGTCCATCACGGCTCCATCCGACTGCATGTTTTTACATAAGGCTTTCGAGACCAAAAATAAATAAATCAATAATTCATTTCCAATGCCACACTGCTGATGATAATTCCCCTGGCATGAATTATAAATGGGGGACTTCCTCCCCTGCACTTGGACCCCCACCTCCTCCCACGCGTCCCTCTGCCTCGTTAGTGCCCCCGGGGTCGTTAGCCCCACCCGTGCAAACAGGTGGTTGCTGCCGCGCCACTGGGCTGCCGTTGTCTGGGATACGGACGTAGGAGTTTTATAAAATCACACCCGTGTGAAGTGAGGGGCGCTAAAGGCTATACCTCATGTTGCTATGATTAGGTGTTGTAATGATGATGTAAAGCAAACGGTGTCACGACAAACATTAAATGTAACTTTATTGTTAATGGGATTTAAAGCAGCTATAATGCAATCTGCATTCAAAGATTTTCCTAGAAGCTTTGTCATTGGTCGATTTGCCTGTCTGCTTCCTGATTAATTAGTTACTGCGACCGTGTTTTTTTTCCGACCAATGACAAAGCTTCTGGGAACATCTTTGAATGCAGATTGCGGCCCCTATAGTGTTATAGGGACAAGATGACGTAAATTTTCCCTTCATTGTCAATGGCGTTTTAAAAACAAACATTGAACCTTAAACAAACATTAAACCTGTATATAGGAGGGGCTAGCGCCCCTCAATAATCTAGATACCGGACAGCCCTGCCCGGTATCTAGATTGTTTGACAGACATGTTCTGTCAAAATCAACACTGTTGAGAATGGATGGTGTTTTACACTGATTTCCGCGAACGAGCACTCTGCAGTGCAGCCAGTGCAGGTATGTCGGGTATGCTGCTGCACATCCACATTCCCCCAAAATATCTCCGTCATAGTGAAATCCCTCTTACCCCATTTTGTGTTATAATTTAGCTTTTGAAAAATAGCAGATCTACAAGCTCATAGCGCACCACCGAGTGGCGCACTACGAGCTTGTAGGTCTGCTATTTGTGAAAAATCGTGAAAATATTTATTTCAGAAAACTGGAGCATTTGGAAGATTTTCTTTTTTAATTTTGAGCTCGCCCAGCTGTCAATCACCCACACATCTGTTTCGCCCGTTTCAGCAAAGCAGCAAACGTTGCCCCCCCCCCTCTCTCTCTCTCTCTCTCTCTCTCTCTCTCTCTCTCTCTCTCTCTCTCTCTCTCTCTCTCTCCCCCCTACATTTTCAAAACCCATTTCAACAGTCCAACGTTCCAATGAAATGCTTTTTGACATATTTCTCCAGTTCAGTCAATTCATTTTCTTCACTATCTATCTGCTCTCTTCTGTTTCCATCTGTCTTTTTTTCCCTTCTCTCCCCTCGTTGCCTTGGTACCATTCACATTCTGCCAGCATTCCACAACAGACGCCATTTAACGCATTCTGACCTGAGATCAGATTCATACAAGGTTTCCACTGGACACACACTGGTCTGATTAACCCATTCTGACCTGAGATCAGATTCTAAAAATGTCACTCGTTCTTTCGATTTTTCAAAAATAGCAGACCTACAAGCTCATAGCGCGCCACTCGGTGGCGCGCTATGAGCTTGTAGATCTGCTATTTTTCAATAGCTAAAGCATAACATGATGCTGACACCAAAAGGGGTTCCCGTTCAGAATGGGTTAAATACACCATGAGTAGGGGGGGGGGGGAGAAAATCTGATGAGCTGTATAAAACCATTTTATTGAACTCCACATTCCTACAGTCACAATCCTATTGTGGGCATAATTGCCTTCCATTTTTGTGTGGTGGACCTGGTGGTGGATGTACGTACAGACAGACAGACAGACAGACAGACAGGTCACGATACAGAGACAATGGGCGGCAGTGGCGGAAAGTAACTAAGTGCATATACTTAAGTATGGTACTTAAGTACAATTGTGAAATATATATACATTACGGCCATTTGAAAACGATAATTATTACACATTTGAAAACTTGACAATTCTGCATAATGAGTACTTCTTCTGCTTTTGGTACTTCAAGTACATTGTGAAGCCAGTGCTTTTTCTAAGTACATTGGCCCGTATTGATACTTTTACTTAAGTAAAACACTTGAGTTCTTTCTCCACCGCAGTGCTTTCCTACTGACCAATGCAGCGGCGTGCGTTCCAGTGTTGTTTTCGTCGACTAAAACTAAGACGAAAAATGTTCGCCGACTACCTTTTTCCACTGACGGAAACTAAACGTAAACTAAATGAGAACTAAAGCTACGATGACTAAAACTAAGACTGCATATACTGACAATTTCGTCAACAAATATAAACTGGACTAAAATGTTAGGAAGGGACTATAGTGGACAAGAGATCCAGTATAAGTCATTTTACAACTTGGTTGCGTGCTGAAAATAGCTGCGACGCGTTTGTGAGCTTGTAGATCGGCTATTTTCAGCGAACGTAAAAGCAGACATTACGACGGCATCAAGGCACCGACGAAATACATTTTAGTCGACTAAATCAACTGTAGATTCAGTCGACTAAAACTAGACCCAACCCTAAAACATTCCAGATGAATGCTATATAAAATGTGACAAAAAAACTAAATGACGTTTATGATTCTGCGAGGCTATATTAGCCGTGCCGGCTGCCTGCCGCGTGGCCTCGTCGTGTCCCCGTCAGGGGGGAAGCGAAGCCCCCCCCCCACCGAGCGGAGGGGGTCTCTGTACTCCACCCCTCCCCCTCCCCCAGCGTGAGCTCTCATTATTTCTTCCACCCCCGCGGCCCCCACAGGTATACCTTACCTTACCGTACACTTTGATGGACGGGTACATTCTCCCAGGAATCGCTGGCGTGAAAAATGTGGAGAAAATCACCAAAACGGGCGGGTTGGGGGAGGGGGGGGGGGGGGGGAGAGAGCCCTGTCCTCGTTCATTTTTCATCGCGCGCGCGGGGGGGGGGGATCATTTTCATATATGGATCTTAATGGTAAAAGCCTCTGGGCTCATAAATCACACTCGCCTTGTAACGGAACTGCCGTTTTTTTTGTCAGAGCACAAAGAGGGAGGTGAATAACCTCCCTGGCCCTGCCCAAAGTCCCATGTGTTTTAACGTGTGTCCCCCCCCCCCTCACTGTGCAGTGTTGTGAACTGGCATTAACCACTGAACCACTATACTGTACTGTGTATTCTGCTCTGGCATTAACCACTGAACCACTATACTGTACTGTGTATTCTGCTCTGGCATTAACCACTGAACCACTATACTGTACTGTGTATTCTGCTCTGGCATTAACCACTGAACCACTATACTGTACTGTGTATTCTGCTCTGGCATTAACCACTGAACCACTATACTGTACTGTGTATTCTGCTCTGGCATTAACCACTGAACCACTATACTGTACTGTGTATTCTGCTCTGGCATTAACCACTGAACCACTATACTGTACTGTGTATTCTGCTCTGGCATTAACCACTGAACCACTATACTGTACTGTGTATTCTGCTCTGGCATTAACCACTGAACCACTATACTGTACTGTGTATTCTGCTCTGGCATTAACCACTGAACCACTATACTGTACTGTGTATTCTGCTCTGGCATTAACCACTGAACCACTATACTGTACTGTGTATTCTGCTCTGGCATTAACCACTGAACCACTATACTGTACTGTGTATTCTGCTCTGGCATTAACCACTTTTAGGCCCCTGTGACGTCGTGTGGGTCAAAAGTGGTGGAACACAAAATAGTGTTCGACGACCAACGACGACACATACGTTTTGGGGGTCGGCGGGGCTGAATGTCATCAACTTGGTGGTCCGTGGTTCAAATGCAGAATAAATACTGGTCCTTAATGACATGGGGGATTGCATCAGCCTCACTCTGCTAACGCAAAGCTCCAGAGGGGACGTTTTGCCGTGTCCGTCAAGAGACTCGGTCTCAGTCATGCATCGTGAAAGCAGGGCTTATTACTGTACATCATGGTCCGACCAAAAAGAAGAAAAAAAAACTACCATGTCAAGATCATGTGAAAGTGGAAATAACCCCACTTCCATTCTATCGGAACATCGACGGCACAGTCTATGGCGGCCATTAAATCCATCATTACGTTTATACGGTTCAGTTCATTAACAGTGGAACATCACAGAGGCTATAGAGCTGTGGCTCCACACGCACACACACACACACACACACACACACACACACACACACTGGAGCCCAGGGCCATAAAGCCCAGCGCTGTAGCGAGTGCCCTCTGATTCCAGCCTATCAAAGGGCCGTAAAAATGTAAATTAGGCTGAATGGATGACATGGTCCCTTACTACCCGTGGCATGTATTAATATAGAACGCTGTGGTGGCACATGTCTCGCTGTGATGCTGAGAGGACTTTACTGTTACACAAGATACTGCAGGCCTATAGCCGCACTTCGGCTATTTGTCATACAGTACAGTATATTCGAGCTTAACCCATTTTGGCCGGGAACCCCCTTTTGGTGTTTTTTTAAGCATTATGTTATATACTCGCCGTACCGAGTGCTATTTTTGAAAAATGAGGCGCAAATCTCTGAATATATATATATATATTCTTTCGGAGCAAACGTTTTTAACTCAAATCTTTACTTCTAGGGTTGGGCCTGGAACAACACATTTTCAGATGGGGGTCGGCGGCCAATTATAGATACTTTTTGGGGTCCTTGACATGAAATATTGAGCACCACTGATGAAGAAACATACTGTAGGTAATTCAGAAAACTGTGATTTAGAATTTCGACGTCGGGCCTAAACGTGTTAAGTGGTTTAAAGGGATTTTACATCCACTCTTTCTTCTCATTCCGGTGAGATCTCCCAGTATGGCCTTTTTTTTGGCGACACAATGCTGTGAGTGTTGAACGCTCAACATGACTCTCTCCTCTTCAATGGAATGCTGAGTTCATACACCAGGCTGCAGTGATGAGTGAATCTCCGCTCGTAAATGAATGAGTCGCGGTCCAGCGGGAGCAGACGACGCCATGCTGGGTCTGAAGACGCAGCGGTAACGCATCGCGGCCAGAAAAAGCACAGGCGTAAAACGGCACTTCCGCAAGACTCTAGATATACGTTTTAGGTCCGAAATGGGCCATGCATGTATAGCCGATTAATCTCACATCTATACAACTGCTAGTGTCGTCATCAATATTTGGTATCCTTTCCACCGAACTTTCCATCCTTCACGACTCCTACTGTACCTCTGGTTGGAGTCATTGTATTTGTCCTGGGCGGGCTGTGTACTGTATCTTTCTGTTGATAAGTGCTGTATTTGACCCCATTGTGCAGGATAATTCAACATGCCTGATAACGTGTGGCGCAAGCTGGCGGCCCAGACCCCTCGCTGTGCGGCCTGCCAGGTGCGATATGTACTGTAGACCCCCCGAGTCCCCGCAGTGGCCGCTAAACTGACGGCCTCCTTCAAGCCTCTTTTCATTTCTCACCCTGCGGGTTGTCTTGTGGCGGGTTGTAGTTGTAGCGCCGCCCAGCTCTGTCTGCTGTCGTATAGACCTCTCCTTCTGGTTTTTAAGCATTGTGTTGTACTTTAGCTATTGGAAAATAGCAGATCTACAAGCTACGAGCTTGTAGATCTGCTATTTTTGAAAAATTGTGGCACAATCTTTGCTTCTGGGGAGGTCCGTGGAACACCATATTTTCAGATGGGGAGAGAGATTTACTGGGAGACAATGTTGAGTGATACAGGCTAAGCCTGCTAGACCGAGAGATTGCTTGTTGCTGTTCTTCTGAATAAACTTCTGAGATATACATTCACCCGGATGGACATATTATTATTTCCATAACACTACCGCTTAGACTTAACAGCTCGTGAGTATAGTAAAAGCGTAACAAGATTCCAACTTGGCCTCATCACCACATCCTCGTCGAAATGCGTTCCCATTAGACATTCTCTCTGCGGATATTAGTGGTGGGATCACGTTCGTGTTGTGCGCAGCGGTTGATATTGGAACGCCGCTATAGCAATCCTGTATAGTTGGCTCGCAAAATTGTCTCTTGTCTCTGTGCGTGAGCGTGTGGGGGTGTGTGTGTGTGTGTGCGCACGACGGCACGCGCATGCCTGTGTGTTCATTCATGCGTGCACCTCGTCAGCATGCACCGGCACACACGTGTGCACACCAGCACCTGCTTTGGCGTGCGTGCCCCGCCTGCCTTGGCCCCAATTACCAGTGCACACACTGTACCGCCGCAGTGGCGGGAAGACACATAACGGGTACATTTACTTAAGTACTGTACTGTACTGTACAAAAAGATTTATGCCGCATTTTTACGATTTTTTTCCTACTCTCCTACTACATCTCAGAGGCACATGTTATACTTTTACTCCATTACATTAATTTAAAAAAAACTTGTAGTTACTAGTTACTTTGGAGATTTAATTATTATCACAACACATGCACTTTCAGCCCTATATATTTTTTTTTTGGAAAATGGCAGATCTACAAGCTCACGATGCGAGGATGAGGTGTGTGTGTGTGTGTGTGTGTGTGTGTGTGTGTAGTGTAGTCTCCTGCCAGAGACTACATTCTGGTGATTTTAGGGCAGGAAGATTGACAAAGGGATGGATCCAAGTAGAATGTGTGTGTGTTTTGGCTCAGTAGGATTGGCAAGGCTTCACGGAAAGGGGGAAAAAGGGAAATTAGTTTGCCGCTGGATGGGTTCCCCCCCCCCCCCCCCCCCCAGTGAGGAGAAGGAGATTGAGAAATTGGAAGCGAGGGGGGGGGGGGGGGGTAGAGGGAGAGAGAGAGAGAGAGAGAGTTTTCAAGACGTGCAGGAATAAAATGGTAGAAACAAAAGAGTCTGCAGAGAGAGATGGGGACAGATTGACGTCGGTGGAATTGTGAACTCATCTGAAATGACAGCAGCATCTCTGGAGAGACGCATGTATAACCCATTTAGGCCTGAGCTCGAAATTAAAAAAAAAGATCTTCGAAATCCTTCGAAATTTCTGAAATAAATTATTTTCACGATTTTTCAAAAATAGCAGACCTACAAGCTCGTAGTGCGCCACTCCTATGAGACGCAGACCGAGTTTTTCATGATTATCAGTGAGGACCTATTATAAGATATGTTGAAAAGTGGTGAAGTGGTCCTTTAAGGATTGTAATAATATGGGATGCAGCAAAGTCAGAAATCGATAGTGCTAGTTTGACTCGTTCTATTTTTTTACACTGTCGAGAGTATAAATGAACACTTTTTTTATTTATTTTTTACTGTAGGCCATCGTTGGCCTTTGTGTTGAAGGAAAGTGTTTTCAGTGGATGATGAACTAATGGGCCACACTTGGCGGGTCTGTGTCGACCCCAAACGGCCGACAATCGATACACCTCTTTGCCTTCCCTCGAAAAGCCTGGAGGCTGAGCTGAAATGATGCACATGGGTGTACTGTGTGTGTGTGTGTGTGTGTGTGTGTGTGTGTGTGTGTGTGTGTGTGTATGTGTGCATGTGCGCTTGTTAATAAATATTATCATCTTTGAGTGGATTAGGTCGAGCCGACTGCATGGGAATCTGAGGGTTCCTGGTTCGACCCCCGGCTCCTCCTGGATTGTGTGTCGAAGTGTCCTTGAGCAAGACATTCTGAACCCCTAACCGCTCCCGGCGAGCATGTCAGTGCTCGCCTTTGCACGGCTCACAGTGCGTCACGATCCGACGCATTGTGAGCTTGTAGATCAGCATATTTTCAAATTGACGGAATGTATACGGACGGGGCTGAAGTGGTTTACTGTATGTTTTTGTAAACGTAATCTAAATCTGGGGCCACTAAGTAACTAGTAACTGAAGTTTTCAAATAATTGTAGTGGAGTTCAATTACAACATTTGCCTTATATGTAGCGGAGTAAACCTATTGGAAATTGGAAGTACTCTAAAGTACAATATACCTCAAAATGGTACTTAAGTACAGTACTTAAGTAAAGGCACTTAGTTACTTTCCACCACTGGCCCGCTGGCCTAGCGGTCCAGGCTTTGGCCTGGCCTGGTGTCGTGTGTTCGAGTCCCGTCCGTGACGACCTTCGCTGCATGTCTCTCCCCTTCTCTCTCTCCCTACTGTCGGTCTTTGCTTGCTGCTATCAGAAAAGCCCCAAAAACTAATCTTAAAAAATAAAAGATTAGCCATCATCACCTACTCTAGTCTAGAGTGAACTTTGTGCAGGGAACTGTGTGACTGCTGCACTGCTGCAGTGTCTGCTCAGCTGAGCTGTGTCCTTCTCTGTGATTGCTCTAAATGCTGACATAAATTTTTTTCATTTAGTTTTAGTCACATTTTTGTCACCCGAAATGCTATAGTGTTAGTCTAGTTTTAGTTGACTAAATATCGTACGATTTTTAGTCTACTAAAAAGTATTTTGGCAGGCCTCGATGTCGTCGTAATGGCAGATTTTTGCACTTGGTTGCATGCTGAAAATATATCTGCTATTTTCAGCATGCAACCAAGCATAAAATGACTTGCCTTTTTAGTTCTACTGGATCTGTTCTCCACTAGTCCATAATTGTCAATATATTTAGTCACAGTTTTAGTCATCGCTTCAGTCAGCTGCATCATACTGTAGTTGTATTTAGCTTTTATTCCGTTTTTCCTCATTGACATGACATTGTCGACGGACATTTTTCGTCATATATATAGTTAGGGTCGTCGAAATCAGTGCCTCTCCAGGGTATATATTCATGAGGACAAATGCTGAACTAGACGGCTGCATGCTGTAAAGTACACAGTCAAAGGCAGGCGGGGTTTATTAGTACTCACAAATGAAAGCGCTCAGTTGCGACAACAGTCAGCAACATTCACATGCTTTCATCTCTTGAGTACAGTGTGCAGCACAGCGTGTCACACTTGTGACACACTGTGACAAAAAGCCAACTGACCAACATCTACTGTACTGCATGGGCCCAAGGACAAAACTGTTTTTGGAAGCTCTCTCTCTCTCTCTCTCACACACACACACACACACACACACACACACACACACGGGGACACACACACACACACACACACACACAGACACAGATCCATATGCACAGTGGAGACTTTGTTAGCTGGTTTGGCACAGCAAGGCTACCCGGTACCGCATGTTTCCATCTTGTGTTGAACAGTGTGGCCGTTGTCGTGTGTGTGTGTGTGTGTGTGTGTGTGTGTGGCTGAGACATTGTGGGGGCAGATGCGTGTAGACAGACAGTGGTCACATTGGACTTCATTCATTACAAACAGAAGCTGTGTTTAGGTTTCCAGCGATTAGCCACAGACACACACACACACACACACACACACACACACACACTGCTTGGCTCCCAGGAGATACACTGTAAACCAATGCAAAAAGAGATACTGAATGTTGGCTTCCATACACACCAGAGTCGCCATACGTCAGGCATGTAATGGACGTTATTCTTGAGAATTTAGTGTATCCTCAAAAGGAATTCATAACATTTTGGAAATGTCACTGTTGGCACATCTCTCAGAGCGTGTCAGAAGAAGTGAAGAAGCATCCATGTGTATCTGGACCTTTTGAAACGGGCTCAAGAGTAGAGTGGCCCCCTGTCAGGTGTAAAGGAGCAACTTGGACACTCGGGCATGAAGGAAGCATGAGTTCAAGTCCGTTTCTCTCCCCAGGTTGGCGGAGGGTGTGTGTAGAGCCCAGGATCACATTAGATCATTCACACAGGGGTGAAAAATGAGTTACAAAGTCGCCGGACATTTCAATCCCGGGCTCTCCCCCAGAGTTAGTGTCGAAGTGTCCTTGAGCCACACTCTGAACCCCTAATAATAAAATATAAAAGCGCTATTTAACCCATAATGGGCGGGAACCCCTTTTTGGTGTTTTAAGCATTGTGTTATAATTTAGCTATTGAAAAATAGCAGATCTAAGAATATATATTCAAAGATTTGCGCCACATTTGCACCTCAAGTGTACTGGCAGATGAGCGCTAGGTTTCTGTCACCTCACCCTAGTGTACTGGCAGATGAGCGCTAGGTTTCTTTCACCTCACCCTAGTGTACTGGCAGACGAGCACTAGGTTTCTGTCACCTCACCCTAGTGTACTGGCAGATGAGCGCTAGGTTTCTGTCACCTCACCCTAGTGTACTGGCAGATGAGCGCTAGGTTTCTGTCACCTCACCCTAGTGTACTGGCAGATGAGCGCTAGGTTTCTGTCACCTCACCCTAGTGTACTGGCAGATGAGCGCTAGGTTTCTGTCACCTCACCCTAGTGTACTGGCAGATGAGCGCTAGGTTTCTTTCACCTCACCCTAGTGTACTGGCAGACGAGCACTAGGTTTCTGTCACCTCACCCTAGTGTACTGGCAGATGAGCGCTAGGTTTCTGTCACCTCACCCTAGTGTACTGGCAGATGAGCGCTAGGTTTCTGTCACCTCACCCTAGTGTACTGGCAGATGAGCGCTAGGTTTCTGTCACCTCACCCTAGTGTACTGGCAGATGAGCGCTAGGTTTCTTTCTGTCACCTCACCCTAGTGTACTGGCAGATGAGCGCTAGGTTTCTTTCACCTCACCCTAGTGTACTGGCAGATGAGCGCTAGGTTTCTTTCACCTCACCCTAGTGTACTGGCAGATGAGCGCTAGGTTTCTGTCACCTCACCCTAGTGTACTGGCAGATGAGCGCTAGGTTTCTTTCACCTCACCCTAGTGTACTGGCAGATGAGCGCTAGGTTTCTGTCACCTCACCCTATACTGGCAGATGAGCGCTAGTTTTCTGTCACCTCACCCTAGTGTACTGGCAGATGAGCGCTAGGTTTCTGTCACCTCACCCTAGTGTACTGGCAGATGAGCACTAGGTTTCTGTCACCTCACCCTAGTGTACTGGCAGATGAGCACTAGGTTTCTGTCACCTCACCCTAGTGTACTGGCAGATGAGCGCTAGGTTTCTGTCACCTCACCCTAGTGTACTGGCAGATGAGCGCTAGGTTTCTTTCACCTCACCCTAGTGTACTGGCAGATGAGCACTAGGTTTCTGTCACCTCACCCTAGTGTACTGGCAGATGAGCGCTAGGTTTCTTTCACCTCACCCTAGTGTACTGGCAGATGAGCGCTAGGTTTCTGTCACCTCACCCTAGTGTACTGGCAGATGAGCGCTAGGTTTCTGTCACCTCACCCTAGTGTACTGGCAGATGAGCGCTAGGTTTCTTTCACCTCACCCTAGTGTACTGGCAGATGAGCGCTAGGTTTATGTCACCTCACCCTAGTGTACTGGCAGATGAGCGCTAGGTTTCTTTCAACTCACCCTAGTGTACTGGCAGATGAGCGCTAGGTTTCTGTCACCTCACCCTAGTGTACTGGCAGACGAGCGCTAGGTTTCTTTCACTATACCATCTATACAAAAAACTGCCAAGCCACAAGCTCACAATGAGCCACGGTGCAACTTTTAGACCTGCTATTTTCTGTGCCCGACTGAGATCATCAGTGAGTCGAGCGTCACTTTTGAGCCCGACTTCTCTAAAGCGTCTCACCCAGTGGGGTTCCCTAATGCCAACAGGCTCTCCCAGAGAGACGAGAGAACAAGCTTCCCGCAGCTATGCAATGTTCTGCCCAGACATATTTGACGTATCGCCTTCCTTTTCTTGGCTCTCCCCGTACTGCGACTCGTCGTGTTGCTTCCAAAGGGCTTTTCTGAGGCCTGTCTGTGCAGCTACAATATAGAGCCGGAAGACGCGTGGGCTCTTTGTGGAAAGTTAACCCGTTTTGGGGCGGGAACCCCTTTTGGTGTAGCAGATCTACAAGCTCGTGGGTCTGCTACGACTGACATAGAAACATAGCTTTTTCAGAAAACTGTCAGGATGTAGAAGACACATTTTTAGAATCTCATCTCGGGTCAAAATTGGTTAACGGCCACTCAAAGGCCTGCCTCTCCCCCCTCTCTTTTTTTCTTTCCTAAAGCTTGTTGAGGTTTGAGCTCAGTTCCCAGGAATGAAAAAAATATCTAATCATTCAACGACTCAAACGTTTTTTGGACCGTGGAGTAGTTGCTCCATGTCTCTCTATCGCTGTGAAAGCTTCCCACATTGATCTCTCGTCTTGGGTGTCTGGCTGGACCGCACAAGTCGCGAGCAGTTTTGTAGACGCGGTGAGGTGCCGTGCCTCATAAACACGTGGGCAAAGCGCTCAGAGAGAAACTCCCTTTCAGTGTGTTAAAAACTGCCACCCGGAAAATCTTAACATTATTTGCTCATTCAGGCCAAATGAGCAAATCACGTTTTGTGAGACCCGGGGGGAGACCCATGGGTTCAAATCCAGGACATACATTGTACGGATTCCAGCTTAATTTGATAGTCTTTTAAGTTACAAAGTTGACATTGAGGATTTACCATGTACAGAGCAGCATATAACGTTACTCATTTAAAGCACTTGCGTGCTTGGCTTTGCCCGTGCGTGTGTATCATTCGGGTCAGTGGGAGTCAGTGGGAGATTTGCCTTGAATAACAGACAGACACACACACACACACACACGCACACGCACACACAGAGCACACCCTCTTCTAGACGGCTTTCCTCCAAGAGAGCGTGAATGTTACTCTTGTCAAAATGCACCCCTTACATGGGTCTCGGAGTAAAATCAAAGCCGGCAATTTGATTGTGCAGCTGCTCGCTCAGCTAGTCTTAAGCTCATCACTCGGAATATAAAAAAAACACAGGGGGGAAAAAAGTGCATCGGCCTCTCCTCCATGCACGGTTTTGTCTGTGCTTATACCCTCAAGCCTGATGATACACGGACTCGGTACAGTATCAAAGCATGTCTCTGCTCGGCTAACCATTTTCATTTGCCCCCCAGAACAGCAGCCCCACAGATCCCCTTGCATTGCTCAGCACTTTGATGTAAAATGCAGTGATATTTTGCTTGGGCTTTAACCCATTCTGAACGGGAACCCATTTTGGTGTTAGCATCATGTTGTGCTTTAGCTATTGAAAAATAGCAGATCTACAAGCTCATAGCGCGCCACCGAGTGGCGCGCTACGAGCTTGTAGGTCTGCTATTTTTTGAAAAATCGAAGAACGACTGACATTTTTAGAATCTGATCTCGGGTCAGAATGGGTTAATCAGACCAGTGTGTGTCCAGTGGAAACCTCGTATGAATCTGATCTCAGGTCAGAATGGGTTAAGGCGTATGCTGCAGCGCTGGGGTAAAGTAATGAGATTTTCTGTAGCTGCAGGCCCACAGAGGGCTTTCAGGTTGTACAAAGTCCCCATGTCTTGTTTTTGAGCGTGACGCTGCCCCGCCCCCCTTCCGTTTCCCCCCCCCCCCCACCCCCCCCCCTGTGTGCGCTCTCCATCGCTCATTTTCTACCCCAAATCCTGCTCTCCTCTCCTGCACTAATGCACAACTAACCAAACCCTGCTCTCCTCTCCTGCACTGATGCACAACTAACCAAACCCTGCTCTCCTCTCCTGCACTGATGCACAACTAACCAAAACCTGCTCTCCTCTCCTGCACTGATGCACAACTAACCAAAACCTGCTCTCCTCTCCTCCACTAATGAACAACTAACCAAACCCTGCTCTCCTCTCATGCCAGAAAACAGTTGAGTCAAGGTTTTTATTTATTTATGACAGGACTTTGGAGACGGGGCTCAAACTCCCTTAATCCATTCTGGGCGGGAATGCCCCTTTTGGTGTTTTAAAGCATTATGCTAAAGCATTATGCTTTAGCTATTGAAAAATAGCAGATCTACAAGCACAAGCTATACGAGCTTGTAGGTCTGCTATTTTCTTTTTATCGTAAAAATGTGGCACAGCTCTTTGAATATTATATTCTTTCAGAGCGAACGTCTTTAACTCAAATCTTTGCTTCTGGGGGGGGGGGGGGGGGGGGGTGCTCTGTATAGGTGTCGTGTGCTCTCTATAGCCTATATGGATCACACATGGCCTCACGGGAGTGTCCACTGCTTGAACCTTATATGTACTGTACGTACAGTAGGCCAGCTGGCTCCTTATCCTTCCAACAGACAAGCCATGTCTGCTGTTGCTGGCGGGATAGGAGGGGGGTGGGGGGGGGGACCTCTGCTAGCGCCACACGGTATAAGACACTGAGTGTTAACCCATTTTGGGTGGGAACCCCTTTTGGTGTTATGTCGTGCTTCAGCTATTGAAAAATAGCAGATCTACAAGTAGATCCAAGTATCCAAGATACTAAAAGTATACACATGTAGATCTGCTATTTTTTGAAAAATCGAAGAACGACTGACACGGAAACATAGCTTTTTCCGAAAACTGTCAGGATGCAGAAGACATTTTTTTAGAATCTGATCTCGGGTCAGAATGGGTTAATTAAACTGAGCATAGAAATTAGGGACCGATGGCTGTCCGGCTGGAGGAAGGACACGGCTGTGACTTCTCAGCCTCTATATAAGCATGGTGTCTGTCCACGCCATATGTGACCTCTATAAACACCTCAGACCCCCACACGTCCAGCCTGGCAGTGTAACACCTGCTGCTGCTGTTATTATCCTCCCTCTCCTCCTCCTCTCCATGGCCCTCTCATCTCTGCCATTCCTCTGTCGTCTCTCCTCCTCCTCTCCATGGCCCTCTCATCTCTGCCACTCCTCTGTCGTCTCTCCCCTCCTCTCCATGGCCCTCTCATCTCTGCCACTCCTCTGTCGTCTCTCCCCTCCTCTCCATGGCC
The DNA here is from genome assembly GCF_963924005.1 of Protomyctophum bolini. NCBI lineage: Eukaryota > Metazoa > Chordata > Actinopteri > Myctophiformes > Myctophidae > Protomyctophum > Protomyctophum bolini. Next base: position 6,800,130 of record NC_137883.1, on the reverse strand, counting down.
CTCTCATCTCTGCCACTCCTCTGTCGTCTCTCCCCTCCTCTCCATGGCCCTCTCATCTCTGCCATTCCTCTGTCGTCTCTCCCCTCCTCTCCATGGCCCTCTCATCTCTGCCATTCCTCTGTCGTCTCTCCCCTCCTCTCCATGGCCCTCTCATCTCTGCCACTCCTCTGTCGTCTCTCCCCTCCTCTCCATGGCCCTCTCATCTCTGCCATTCCTCTCGTCTGTGCCCTCTCCTCTCCTCCTCATACCCCAGGCTATCCTGACCTCCATAACGCACTCTCCCTCCCGTATGCCTGCGTGTGAGATATATATATATATATATATATATATATATATATATATATATAATCCAATAAGACAGTGGTTTTCAACCAGTGGTGTCCGAGGACCAGAGGTTCCAGGTGCCCCCCCCCCCCCCCCAGCTAAATAATGGAGAGCTGGTAACCACATTTGTCACGCTCTCAAGAGTTAACCTATATTGTTAACCCATTTTGACCTGAGATCATCCTGAAAAAGCTATACGTTTCTATGCCGGTCGTTCTTCGATTTCTTTCAAGAATAGCAGGCCTCCAAGCTCGTACAAGCTCGTAGATCTGCTGACCTAGAGATCTATACCTAGAGCATGGAACTGTGGACAAAATCATTATCCAACGACGGCAACGATGTGGGTCTGCGTCCGGCTGCGATCTCATCGAAATGTGGTCCGTGTGGCTCAAAAGAAATAAATAATAACGGGCCTTTTTTGATATATGAAAATAGTTGAAATACCACTGCAATAAGAGCTCTCTCCCTCTGCCTGTGGGGCAGGCTGCCTGGCACCATGCGTGACGCGCGCCGCGCACACGCAACCGCGCAATAATGTGAGCTAGTGTGGGTGTGGTGCTTGCAGCGGTGGTCTCTGGATCGGAATGAGAGAGAGAGGGGGGGGAGAGAGAGTGAGAGAGAGAGAGAGAGAGAGAGAGGGGGAGAGAGAGTGAGAGAGGGGGGGGAGAGAGAGAGAGAGAGGGGGGGGGGGGAGAGAGAGACAGGGAGGGACCCGAAGCGCTCCCGCACTGGAGGAGTCATTGTTTCCGTGGCGACCGGCTGGAAGCTCTGCATCATGTGGTGTTTTTGGTCTGTTTTTCAAATGCAGGTATATACGCACAGTTGGAGCTCCTCTCCGTCTGCCTGGGGTTTCTCTACACACACGGAGAGGAGCTTGTTACCGGGCGCACACACACACACACACACACACACGTGGGCACGCACGCACACACGCACGCGGGCACGCACACACGCCTCAGGGTTGAGCATATAGATACGTGTGGCTCATCGAGCTGAAGTCTGGACTTAAGAGATGAAATGCTGTCTGCATGACAACTATACAAAAAGATACATACCGGTACTACTATACTGTATGTGTGTGTGTGTGTGTATATATATATATATATATATATATATCTATCGCTTCAGACTCACACTAATGAAGCATCGTGTTAGTTCATGTTGTACGCCTCAGCTGTCTGATTGCTTTCAATCAGCCACGCTTTCCTGCACACCAATCACAGCTCATTCCCTCAACGAGGCTTTCCTGCACACCAATCACAGCTCATTCCCTCAACGAGGCTTTCCTGCACACCAATCACAGCTCATTCCCTCAACGAGGCTTTCCTGCACACCAATCACAGCTCATTCCCTCAACGAGGCTTGCCTACACACACCGATCGCAGCTCATTCCCTCAACGAGGCTTGCCTACACACACCAATCACAGCTCATTCCCTCAACGAGGCTTTCCTATACACACCAATCACAGCTCATTCCCTCAACGAGGCTTTCCTATACACACCAATCGCAGCTCATTCCCTCAACGAGGCTTTCCTGCACACACCAATCACAGCTCATTCCCTCAACGAGGCGGCCCGTTAAAATACGGCTCCCTCCTACTCCGAATCTCTGCTTTCCATATTGCTGCAGCAGCTTAGTACTTGAAACGAGCTAATACTATGCCAATATGCTGCCACAAATGGCTCCAAATGCTGGCCTATTGATTGCATAATATCTGGTGGATCAGCTGAAAGGAATTTCTGTCTAACGCTAATGCATACAGCTTTCAAAGTCTAGACACGCCGAGACATTATATTCACTTGTTTGTTGTGTGTGTGTGTGTGTGTGTGTGTGTGTGTGTCCGCGCGTGCGTGCGCGTTTCTATTCACAGTAAATCCTTTGTCATTTATTTGTCGTTTTCATGTATTTATTTACTAAACGTGCACGCACACACACGTGCACACACACACTCACACGTGCACAGTGAAAACCGCCTCTGCTGATGTGAACATCCCACGGTGGACGTAATGCTATAAGTGCATTAACCCATTCTGGGCCGGGAACCCCTTTTGATGTTAGAATTATGTTATGCTTTATAGCTATTGAATGACTGACATAAACATAGCTTTTTCCGGAAAAAAACTGTCAGGATGTAGAAGACATTTTTTTAATCTGATCTCAGGTCAGAATGGGTTAAGAGTTCATAGTCCGTGGGACGGGGGGACGGGGCTGCTGTAGAGTAATGTAGCGTTCACAGACTGAAGAAGAGCTGAGCAGGATGTTGTGTTAATAGCCATACGTCCTTCCTATATAGGGAGGCCTGCTATTTATACCGCAGTGTCTGCACACTGTGATGACCCCCGAGTGTCATCAACGCTCCACTCCCAGATGGCTTATAACTATATATGATTGTAACCACGGGTCCATTTGGTTACAATCACGACCCTCTCGGAGTTACACATGGATACAAGTAGTAACGCTGAGGATTTTGACTGTGCCGTTGCTATCTTACAGACCCCCCCCCCCTCTCTCTCTCCTTCTCCCCCTCGGGATGTTCATCTCTCACAGCTTGTTGACACTGGTCTGTGGTATAATAGCACCACACCCCCCCCTCCAAATAGACCACACACACACACACACACGCGCACAACACACACGCGCACAACACACACACGCACACACGCGCACGCATGCACACAGCAAATTGCAATGCAATTGGATCCCGGCGTCTTCTTCTCTGCTGCTTCCATCTCTTTGGTATATAACTGTACTAGGAGGAGTGCCCTGTCTAACCCATTATGTACGGGATCCCCTTTTGGTGTTTTAACTATTGAAAAATAGCAGACCTACAAGCTCGTAGCGCGCCACCGAGTGGCGCGCTACGAGCTTGTGGTTCTGCTATTTTTTTTAAATCGTGAAAATGCAGCACGAAACTTTGAACATATATTCTTTCGGAAGACTTAAAAAATAAAAATAAATCGACGTCAGCCCTAAATGGGCTAATATAGCTCCGAAGCCCCCGTAATTCCAGCGGCACGTTGCCCGGGACTGGGATCATGACGGTAGATACAGGACTGCGGCTTCCTCTGTAATATCTCTCTGGCGGTGCTGCTGCTGCCGTGCGTTTGGAAGTGCATTAGTGCCTAATCTTTACAAAATGTCATTCACCCTTCCTCCCCCCCCCTCCCCCTCCCCCCTGCTTTAATACCATCCACCTGAATGGAAATTTCACCTCGAGGGGGAGAGAGAGAGAGAGAGAGAGAGAGAGAAATGGTGAGAGGGAGAGGCAGGAGGACTGGAGAGAAGATTGAGAGAGAGAGAGAGAGAGAGATGGAGAGACAAGAGAGAAATATGGGCTGCTTTTGCGGGGGGAAAAATAATTTGAGTCTTATCAGCTAACCTCATATGAGCACTCCCCCCTTTCACATGCCCACCGCACCCCGCCCACCCTTTATACACACACATGCGCACGCACACGCGCGCGGCGCGCACGCACGAACACGCACGTGCGCTCACACGCTTCCTGCCTCGGCTCCTCAAAGCCTCGCACCCTGAAGATTAGGTCTCCAGTGAGCTGTGTTCGTGACACAAATGAATTCGGGAGTCAACAAAAGCTCTCGCTGGTTGTCTACGGAGGCGACTATATTATTCTCTATACATAGTGGCCCGCGTGTAGGTTTTTGTCTCCCTTTGGCAGCCAACGTCGTTGCCTTTTGAGCGGGCTTTGAAAGCTGGCAGAAAAGAAACGTGAGCTTTTGTCACAGAAGTGCTTAATGCTATTGCTCACGCCTAGGGTACTCCCCCCACCCCCTCCACCATCACCATGAACAAGGGAAGGAGTGGCTGAGCACATCTCAACAGTATAGCATGCCGTGGTTGGCTCTGTTTGTAGTGCTGCTAAACTTTTTAATAAGGTTGATGTCCTCTGTGTTATGCTTAATTTGATACGCCACACGCCAGAGAAAAAAAACACAAAACATAAGCCTGTGATAAGCTAATCTCGCAAGACCTCTACGCTGTTATGTTTTATATAGTATTTGAAATATTTAAATGTTATTTTACAGTGGAAGTCGAGGAGGATCGCTATTATTATTATTATTATTATTAGTATGGCTTATTTGTTGAAAATGGCAGCCAGGGTTTTCTTCTTTTGGGAGGAGGCACGGATCAAAGATCTCTTTGCCATTGGTGCCAAATCCTCCTCAGACACATTGTTAAATGTGGACTTGCCCGATTTAACTGAACTAATCCGGTCTGAATTGGCCAGGGTCCACTCGGGAATTGATTCATGGGGCCCCGGGAGCCGTCCTGTAAATTGCAATGCTAATGGCAGTGCCACTGGACTGGCTCCTGCCCCTGATAAAGGCAGATTTAATGGAGATATTTAACACACAAGCATTTATCAGCAGCTGACAGGCCCGGGCAGAAACACTCCTCCCCCTAAAAAAGAAAACGCCTCCCCGAGCACGCACGCACACATGCACACACACACACACACACACACACACACACACACACACACACACACTAACTAACACACACTAACACACACACACACACACTTAGATTGGCATGTGTCGGTCTGTGATGATGCTCAAATCATCTGCTGTAGAACGTACAGATGTCACCTATCCTCACCTTGGCGCGTTTACCGGGAAATGAAACGGTAAAACCCTCGGCGTTCCTTTAACTACTTGAGAGCGTATACACGAGTGACCAAAATGGTGCCTCGGAGTTAAATTAACGCCAAGAATTCTGCGGTCTGTGTGGAGAAGAACTCTGCAGCTCTCGAGTGACTCCTTCCTACTGTAATTCCTCCTCACGAATCGGGATTGCACATTTCCATATCTTATCTTGGCTCAATAAAGCCTGTATAGTGTAGGCTACATTTATACTGTGCGACTGGGACTACTGAGTATTTTAAATGTTTGCAGAGGGTTATGGCGTTGGGGGAGGGGGGGGAGACATCCCTGTTATCATTCAGAGCCAACTTAAAATAAATTCTCCTATCCGAAAAACGATCTCGCCAACACCATAATTCACTCCATGTATATATATATATATATATATATATACTGTACGCGTTTATGCATGGCTACCTGCTGTTTGCACTGAATGTCAAACATTTCACGCCAAAGTGTTCTCAAGCGTTTGTATACATGTCATGTTTATACTACTTAGATTTGAATCTATCCCTGTGTGTGTAGTGTCTGTGGTGAGTGTAGTAGTAGTAGTTCTTGCATAAGCCCTTATAGGCTTTCGCTCCTGCACAATATTGACTCTTTTCTGACGTTAACGTTTTCTTGCGCTATTAGCCACATTCAGGAAGGGAACCCCTTTTGGTGTTATAAGCATTATGTTATACTTCGGCTATTGAGAAATAGCAGATGTACAAGCTCATATCGCGGCTACGAGCTTGTATATCTGCTATTTTAGAAAAGAATCTTGAAAATGTGGCACAGATCTTTGAATATATATTCTTCTTCTCTTTTTTTTTCCTCTTTTTTACTCAAATCAAATACAGATCATTCTGGGGGTCCTTGACATGAAGTAGTTTGAGCACCAGAAAACTGTTTAGATTTAGAAGACATTTGTAGAATCGACCTCAGGGTTTAAACAAACCCAGTCACGGATCAAAGGCTGCACAATCCCAGCTGCAGATAAACACAGGCATGGATGATCTAGAGTGCATCTCTGTCTGCGGATTCCCACCCAGCTAACTTTAGATTATCTAAAACATTTTGGGTTTCTGTGTGTGTTGTTGGTCAGCTCCGTCATGGTGTTAGCCATAATTACTGCTGGATGTGTTCTCACTTCTGGATGAACTGTCTGTGAAATGCTATGAATATCACACACACACACACACACACACACCGAGAGACGAGAAGCATCGTATAGTGTAATGACCCAAATGGTTGTGATTTAGGAGACCCTGCAGTCTGGTCCTAAACGGTTCTGCGGTGGAGTGTGAAACAATTCCGTTAACCCCATTCAGGACGGGAACCACTTTTGGTGTTTTAATTAAGGATTCTGTTGTCCAAGTCGATGTAGTCCCTCCATTTGTGCCTTGGTCTGTCTCCTCCCAGTGGGATGTGATCCTTGGTCTGCCCCGGGGTCTCCTCCCAGTGGGATGTGATCCTTGGTCTGCCCCGGGGTCTCCTCCCAGTGGGACGTGCATCGAGGACCTCCCTAGGGAGACGCTCGAGAGGCATCCTAACCATGATGGCCGAACCACCTAAAGCCCAACACACACCGTCTGTGAAGCGGGTGCGCTGTCAGGAAGAAACCACCTAACTCCAAAATGTTCATTTTTCAAGAACTGAATATTTTTGTCAATGACTTCCAGGAGAATGGGAGAGGTGGTGGAGTTAGCTGCTTTAGCGGACAGCTTGAGGATCCAATGGAGTTGAGAGGTTTTGTCCAAAGCATGTTTTAGTACTTTCCATTGGTTCAATATTTTCGAAACAACACAGACGTAAAGGGTGTTCAACAGCACTGATTCATGCAAAAAAAAAAAATCTAAAACCTCAAAAATGGAGTTAGGTGGTTTCCTCCTGACAGCAACGATACAGTGCTGGACACATGACGTGACCAGTAGAGAAACCTTGTATCTCCATAATATGTAATATTTGTATTTATTAATGTTTTCTTCTATTTTCATGAATTAATCCTCTATTTTTATAGTTTGTCATAAGACGGGTGTTGTGCAAATGTAGCCATATCTAACAGCTTGGCCGGTATAGGCACTACTATGTATTGCAAATAAAAAACGTTTCTTGCCTGACAACAACTTGCGCGCGTGCCGTGCACGTGGTGTGTGTACTGTGCGTACTGGTATACATGTTTTTTTCTTTTTGCGCAAGCCCTATAGCTCCCCGAGACATGCAACCCCCCTCCCTGATGGTCTTTATTAGACATTGGGGGAGGTGTGTGTGTGTGTGTGTGTGTGTGTGGGGGGGGGGGGGGGGGGGGGAGGTCTTGTGTTCTTGTCTTGATTTGTCTGTTCCTATTTGTTGTTCTCTTTATGACCCGACCTACCAGAGCTGCTATGTTAGCTCCTTTGTTCTTCTTCATGTCTCTTTAGAGTGTTCCCAAGGGACATATACCTACCACAGTGTCTATCTCTCTCTCTCTCTCTCTCTCTCTCTCTCTCTCTCTCTCTCCTCTCTCTCTCTCACCTCCAACACTCACTCTATTCCTGGAACTGCTGTTTTAATGAAGAGCTGTGGTCACCATGCGTCGTGTTCTCTCATATCTCCACAATCCTTACACTGTGTGTGTGTGAGTGCGCGCGTGTGTGTGTGTGTGTGTGTGTGTGTGTGTGTGTGTGTGTGTGTGTGTGTGTGTGCGTGCAGCTTTAATCATAATCCATCCCTATACCCCTCTTGACTCTTCATCATGCCTAATACAATACACACACGCACACATTGTATGAATCCAGATGTATATCAACAGACTGACTGCCTGGCCATACTGACAGCTCTGACGTTACATGGAAGCACAGCTCTTTAGGTTAAAGGGACACTTCACCCTTTTTGCAAAAAGATATATGTTAATGACGTTTAGGAGCTTTAGAACACTTTCCTGGGGGTCTTTATGTGTGTAATATGTGGTTTTAGATATTTTAGATTGTAGCAGTGAGCCTGTTGTCTCTGATGTCATGGACACTGGGCTCACTTCCTTCCTGGACTACATGTTGTCTCGGTAAGACAGCTCTCCCCCTATCCACAAGGAGGAGCAGTGCACCAAAGAATTATGGGAATTGTAGTCCAGGAAGGTAGTGAGACCAGTGTCCATGACATCAGAGACAACAGGCTCACTGCTACAATCTAAAATATCTAAAACCACATATTACCCACATAAATACCCCTAGGAAAGTAATCTAAAGCTTCTAAACGTCATTAACATATATTTTTTTGCAAAAAGGGTGAAGTGTCCCTTTAAGGTTAGGATTAGGATCTCCCAGGACTGTGTTGAGTCCATATCTCATCATTTTATTTGTTATACATGTTGAGTATGGGTCCCCGGCATTTAGAAACTGCCGGATGCTAAACTTTCATATGTTGGGCAATTGTCGTAATTAGCACAATACGCTGGGGTACCATTAAGGCAACATTTTCTAAATGTATTTATGCTTTAACCCATTCAGGCCTCAAAATGGGTTAAGCAGCATGTGATGTGTCAAATAGGGGATTTTCATGATTCCGAATCCATTGCAACCATTCATTTTGCACGAAAAACACACTGAAATCTACAAGCTCACAGCGGCGTGCTGTGAGCTTACATATCTGCTACCAACGTTTCACACCACCAACGTACGACAAAGTGTAAATGGATCAGGTGTTTTTAGTGTCAGAGTCAGAGTAGGGCAGGTGCTAAAAAGTACCCGAGAAAGCATCAAGATATGCAGCGTTTTGTTCTGAGGAAGCAGAATAATTGTAACTGTTATGTATCTCCCATGTACACAAGACGGAACAATTTGGAACCGACACTCAAAAAACTTTGTTTATTGGATTTTGCACTGAAGCGTTCAACAACAGAAGGTAGTATTATGCAGATACGTAAAAGCTTCCTCCAGTGCAATCCATCAAATACAAGAAATTACAATAAACAGATTGATTCCCCCCCAACAAAAAGACAACAACCCTCAAAACATACAACAAATCTATAATCCGCACAACACACCCCCACCACAGGAAAAACACCTTGAAACCTTCGGTAGAGGATGAGAACGGGTCTCTCATTTTGAAGCTTTGGGCTTTGAAACTTTGAAAAAACCCAAACGATTCCTGGAATAACCTCATTAAAAGATGGAAAGAAAAGAAATATACATCCAGCTCCCCCTCTCTGTTCATTTTGGTTACACTACATCCCTCAGAGTATATCCGGGCTATACGATATCGGTAGCCTTTTATTTTTAGCCTGTGACACTTTTCTGACGGAAATAAGTGGCAAAAAAAAAAAAAGAGAACATTCCCCTGAAGACAAACTCAATTCTCCTTTCGCCCGCGAAGCCATTGGACGTTGTGATTTCATGCTTAACAAAGCTAATGAGCTAGAGGTCTGGGTCCATCTAATGGCCTCCATCCGTCTCTCATCCAGCTCCCAGCATGCTTTAACCCATTCTGACCGGGCACCCATTTTGGTGTTGGCATCATGTTATGCTTTAGCTATTGAAAAATAGCAGATCTACAAGCTCATATCGCGCCACCGAGTGGCGCGATACGAGCTTGTAGGTCTGCTATTTTTGAAAAATTCGAAGAACGACTGACATTTTTTTAATCTGATCTCAGGTCAGAATGGGTTAATCAGACCAGTGTGCGTCCAGTGGAAAACCTCGTATGAATCTGATCTCAGGTCAGAATGGGTTAAAGCAGCCGGGCTGTAGATATGATCCTGACTGCCCTGCTGACAAGCTAATGCTACGGTAATTGGTCTTCTAATGCCACAGGGCTAATGAGCCAGGCACTGTATTTACCTATTGTACACAGCATCGGGGTTCATTTATACCTCAGAGCGTACATGTAACCAACTGTACCCTTCGGGCTGGTTATACGGCCTCTTCGAGCTAAAAAAAATCACACCCGTCATATTACTGTCAATGGCATTCAATGGCGTGTGTTTGCCGTTTGCACAAACACTCAAAACTGGCTGTTCGTTATCGATGGCATTCATTGTTTGTGTTAGGACAGTGTTTGTGTTTACACACACCCCCAAAGCTGGACATAGGCTATTGACCTTATACCAACCTTGAAGCATAACTCTAGTTATGTCATTAAGAACAGTTGTCCCTAATTGGCTGGTGGAGTACACTGACATACATACTGTACATACATACATACATACCCAGCCGATCGCAGTACTCGTGCGCCCAGCTTGCGCACGTAATATTACTAATACTATATTCTCCTGAATAATGTGACCACCTTCTTAACCGCCTTCGGCGCGGCACCGAGTGCCACGCTATGAGCTTGTAGGTCTGCTATATTTTGAGAAATCGTGAAAATGTGCCCGACATCTTTGAATATATATATTATTACAAGAGTGAACATTTGAACTCAAATCTTTGCTTCTGGGGAGGTCCCTGGAACAACATATTTTCAGATGGGTGGGAGCGGAGGCATATTACAGTACATGTAATTGTTGGGGTCCATGACATGAAATATTGAGCACCACTGATACAGAAACGTAAGGTTTTTTCAGAAAACTGTCGGGATTTTGAAGACATATATTTTTTTTAATTTCAACGTCAGGCCTAAACGGGTTAACTCGCTTAGCGTTAAAGCGGCCCTATATGGGACCCCGGGGATATAGGAGCCTACCCACGCGTCAGTCGGACTCGCTGTGCCACCCACACTCGGCGGGGCACAAGTCCCCGAGGTCATTTGGAAGCCCCGAGAATTTGCCGCATGAAAGATGTGACGGTATAATAATAGGCAAGACCGCCTTCGCCCAGACAGTGATCTGTCAGATGTGTCAAGTCCTACGCCCACCTGCCTGGAACCCCATTAGCGGGTCCTAATTTAGGTGTCTTTGACGCTGCCTATACTGGCATGGCAGAGACGGATGGGATAGGAGCCAAACCCCTGCTAAAGTAACAGATTATCACCGGCTAGGCCTGTCGCAATCATTACACGAATCACCAAATACATTTTTACATAATCACCCAGCAGTTGTTTGAGATTTTTCTGCATACTCGTTTCATGTTTTCAAACGTTTTCCAAAAAAGGAAATCAGCTATGTAAGTTTGGCTAATTCCGTGTTTTTTTTTGTTTTGTTATTTCTTTGGAAGTTTAATATGCGTCAGTCATTTCTTTGTATATTCCAGATTTGTGTCTCCTATGCCCTGTGCAATTTCAGTTTACCACTCCTAGACAATTGTTTTATTCATATATTCCAATGTTCAATGCCAAAAACAATGACACCGTTAATCGCAATTATTTCTATGACAATCGTCAACTAAAATGACATGACCGTGACGGCACTAGAAATAGCCTGGTGTCCTTATTCTGGGACTCGCACTCGCAAAAAACTCACACACTTAGCCTATGTATGTACTGTAATATGCTCAGTTCATAATGCAAGATTTTAAAGCGGGCACTTTCACTGTGCGTAGGACGGAGTGTAGAATTATAGCTTAATAGTGGTTATAAGACGAGGGAGACTGCCATGTGTGCACAGTGGAAGGCACTGGGAGAGTTCTAATGACAGGCATGACAAAAGGGCTCGTGGTAACGGGAGTCTGTGGCACTTTCTCCTCTGGTTGACATGTGCTTTCTCTCATGAGACTCACCAATGGGGTCATGTGTCACACACATCTCACACACACGCACGCGTACGCAAGTGCAAATACGTGCATGCAACAAACATGCTAGTTCTTGATCTACTGTGTCTGTCTGTCTGTCTGTCTCTCGGTCTCCCTCTCTCTCTCCCTCTCTCTTTCTCTCACACACACACACACACACACACACACACACACACACACACGTGTGTGTGTACACTGCAGATGCAGGTTGCATATATCAGGTCCCAAAGGGAACAAGACAGAAAACGATTCCACTGAAATATGTAGGTGTTTAGTGTTGACGCTCACAGTCAGCACATTATCATCATCATCATCATGTGTGGCACAATAAAAGTGTCGTACATTTAGCCAGACAATCAGCTACGTTCATTTGATGAAACTGATACCAAAATCAAGCTGTCGTAAAATGTATGATGTCAAAGAAAATGGATTTTTTTTACTCCAAACAGTCGAATAGACTTGGACGGTGTAAACATGCTCAGTGTTAAAGGCCATTTAGGCCAATGCATATACTCCTTCTCCCCGTTCAGAAAGGCGACCCGGCCTGTAGATTAAAGAGTTATAGGAACTTCAGGGCCGGATCTACCATATCGGCACTTTGGGCACGTGCTCAGGGCCCTTGGGCTCCGCAGAAAATGTCCCTGCTAATCCGAATGAAATAAATGGTGTCCAAGAATATTAGTGTTTTATTGTTGGTGAGAAGGCAGCTGCAAAGTGCAATTGTGTGTAACGCATCAACAATGATTGGCTGTTGTTCAAGGTGGGTGGGGCCCTCTGGGCTGTGTGAGGTCAGGTGATTGGCTGTTGTTCAAGGTGGGTGGGCCCACTGGGCTGTGTGAGGTCAGGTGATTGGCTGTTGTTCAAGGTGGGTGGGCCCTCTGGGCTGTGTGAGGTCAGGTGATTGGCTGTTGTTCAAGGTGGGTGGGCCCTCTGGGCTGTGGGAGGTCAGGTGATTGGCTGTTCAAGGTGGGTGGGCCCTCTGGGCTGTGGAGGTCAGGTGATTTGGCTGTTCAAGGTGGGTGGGCCCTCTGGCTGTGTGAGGTCAGGTGGAGAGGTGATTCTGGTGGAATAAAAGACGTGATGTCCAGCATTGCTTTGTTTTCATTCTGCATGCATAGCGTCAGGTGGCTTGACAAAACAGGGTAAAAACACTGAAATACACTGGAGAATTCTCTTACCCATTTGCTTATTATAATTATGTGGGTCAAATAATAACAATGCGTTTGTTACTGCCTGGCTGTCACTCTGGTAGGCCACCGGGAATAGGCCAATATAACGGCATAAAACCGGCCAAAAACAGCCCGAACTCTGCGCGCGCACAAAGATGTACGCGTGCATGTGCTGACTTTAGGACCGTACCCGCCCCCCCGAACCTCAAATGACGTCACATTGTAGGCCGAACCGACTTTTATTCGGCTCTAAAATAGGAGTTTGAATCGGCCCTTAGGACATGTTGAGGTGCACAGGTTCCGAGGAAAGGTCCGGGGACCGCCCTTCCAATTTGTTGTTGTATATCACCTCCCTTACCGAAGAAACGTCTGGATGGTCTGAACGGGTACGGGGCGACTGTGCTTCCATTAAAAACCCATTCCCCCGACCCATTTCCATCCATAATGTGCCTTTCCTCTATAATCTATGGTGGCATTAATGGACAATCCGACGGTTAGGCAGGCCATCGGGTTCCAATTGGACAAACCCCCTGAGACCTCAGGTGAAGAAGTGTCTTGTGTTCATTCACAGGTCCTTTAGGTCAGCGATGATCAACATGTGGTCTGGGACCCACATGGTGGGACCGCGAGGATATTGCAAGTGGGCCCCCAAAGTAATTGGCTTTAGAATTAGAATATTATTATTTTATTTTATTAACACACTCGATTGATAGAACATTGAATAAACATTTTCTGAAATTGCATGCGGCTGATTAGTGGGTATTTGCAAACTGCAAAAGTCTGCAGTTTCTCTCTCTCTCTCTCTCTCTCTCTCTCTCTCTCTGATGTGGTCTAATTTACTCCAATATGTCACATCTTATTGTTTCACGCTCTGAAGACTGTTGTTCATTGCCGCTGTACACCCCCCCCCCCCCCCCCAGGAGTTCCCTTCACAGCAACGGAGGCTTTCGTTCACTTTATTAAGTCTGCTGCATCATTTAAATACTGATGAGTTCAGAGACAGCCTGGGATCTGAGAGATTATAAGGACGGGCGACAGGGCCCGCATGCATTTGATGTTGGAGCAGATGTTCTCAAAGAGTCCCCGGCAAAAACAAAAAGATAAACATAATTATTATTAATTTCACGTCTAGAAGGCAGATAATGACTGATTCGTGGGCATAGGTTTCACTCTCTACAACAGTGGTTCTCAACCTTTTCAGGCTGTGGCCCCCACAATAATCGCATTTGAACTGGGACACCCCCCCCCCCCCCCCCCCACCCTGAGATTAGCACTTGTAGGAGTTCAGTTGAGATTATTATTATTATTATTATTATAAACGGCATATCTACAAGCTCACAACGGCTTGCAAGGATATTTTCACTTTTTTCACCGTCTTTCTTATATTTTTTGACAATTTGACCAATGTTTCATCAGTTTTTATAGTATAAGTTTGTTGATTACTTTTGATGCAGTAATGGATGTTGTCTTTTCTTTCTTTCTTTCTTTTTGAGGTATTAAAAAGGTCTTGAAAGTCCTTAATAAAATGGTCACTTCAGTGTTGAGAACCACTGTCTACAACATGGTTATCTCCCTATACAGTATACTGACAGTAGAATTCCGAATCTAATCTAACAAAAATCTTCTATGGGTGTCCCTGCCTGGCACAACACCTTTTCAGATGGGGACTTTGGCCTTATACGTATCAAAAGGAAGGTCCTTGACATGAACATGTCAGTATACTGTGTGTGTGTGTGTGTGTGTGTGTGTCTGTCTGTGTGTGTGGGCATGAAGTTGTCTTTTGGGCTGGTGCATGGTCCTTCAGGGTGAGGACAAATGGAACTATATTTTTGGGACATATTTCACCTCAGACCTATCACAGTTTCTTCTTGTATTGGATTTCCATTCATTCATTCGTTTTCTTTTTTTTTCTTTGCGAAGGGTAGCCATTGTCACCGGACGAATATAAACCGGAAATCAATGACGGCCTATAATTTCCAGCCTCGGGAAAAGATTCCTCGAGATCGATCTCTTTGTCGACCCCGAGACGTGATCCAGATGTTATTAGAGGAGTCGACCGTTGATTCTGTGTGTGTGTGTGTGTGTGTGTGTGTGTGTGCGCGTGTGTGTGTGTCTGTGTGCGCGCACACACGTTCTTTGCTCTTCATTCACATCACAGCTTCGCAGCACTTCAACAGTGGAATTGCCAAACGAGCGTCCTCTTTGTAACACTTGAAATGAACTCCCGTTCACACACACATTTATAACCGCCGCCATGACAGATTTACGAGCATAGGTTGAGTCATTTTGTCAGTTCATTGTTCACCGGGATTGAGCGTCCGTTTATCTCCCAGTGGTTCTGTTGGTTTTGGCAGATAATATATTAAGGATTGTGATCAAACACTGCTGCGATTGTCAGAATTTCTTGGCTCAATATAACTTCACTACGTCCATTTATTTGGTTTTTTCGTTTTGTGATAATAACGGATTCGGTTTTACGAAGTGCCACTGAAACATGTCTTAACCCATTTTGGGCGGGAACCCCTTTTGGTGTTGGCATTATGTTATGCTTTAGCTATTGAAAAATAGCAGATCTGCAAGCTCATAGTGAGTGGCGCGCTACGAGCTTGTAGGTCTGCTATTTTTGAAGAATCGTGAAAAGTGACGTGAAAGTGTTTGAGAACGACTTGACATAGAAAAACTGCTTTTTCAAGAAAACAGTCAGTATTTAGAAGACATTTGCAAAATCGTTCCCAGGTCAAAATGGGTTAATTTGTAAATCATGAACTCCTGGGGGTCCATTTGGTTACATTTGCGCCGCCTTGCTTCCACGCGTGACCGCGCACCAGCACGTGTGGTAATAATAATAATGGATTGCATTTTTATAGCGCTTTTCTATACACAGAGTGCTTACTCAAAGCACTTTACCATGGTCCATTCACTCATACATTGGGAGGTGAAGCGGCGAACAGTCGACGCCTGCGTCCTCACTTCCCACATGTAGGGTTCAGTGTCTTGCCCAAGGACACTTCCACATATAGACAGGAGGAGCCGGGGGGTTCGAACCGCCGACCCGTGGATCATTGGACGACCTGCTCTGCCTCCTGAGCCACGGCCTGCCCGTTCACATAACGTTACCATCACGCCACATCTGTGCCATGCAGGTGCCAGGTGTTCCCGCCTCCGCAAACGACCCCCCGCAGGTGTACCTCGTCACGACAACGATGTGACCCTCTTTCTCTCTCCGTCGTCTTGTCTCTTTCCCTGAAGTCTAAGTCTTAACCCATTTAGGCCTGACATCGACATTTTAAAAATGTCTTGGAAAAACCTTACGTTTCTGTATCAGTGGTGCTCAATATTTCATGTCAAGGACCCCAAAAACTATATGTAATCGGGCCACCGACTCCCATCTGAAAATATGTTGTTCCAGGGACCCCCCCCCCCCCCAAGAAGCAAAGATTTGGGTTAAAAACGTTCGCTGTGAAAGAATATACATTCAAAGATTTGCGCCACATTTTCAAGTTTTTTCAAGAATGGCAGAACTACAAGCTCGTATAGAACTATGAGCTTGTAGATCTGCTATTTTTTTCAACAGCTAAAGCATAACATAATGCTTAATGTGCCACCGTTGCACCCAGCCCAGTGATCTGTGCCTGCTATCTTGATGTCTGCCTGTGTGCCCCATGGTGTCTGACGGCTGAACTTGCAGGGGTATAGCTAGAATTGCATTTTTTTTTTCCTTTTGCAGAAACCCCCCCACTTCTAATGAAGGTGCAACTGCAGTTCACAATGACCCTCAGGCATCATCAACTCTCCCCGCTGCTACCGCAGCAAGGCTAAATGAACCTTGTTCAGCACCTGGGACACACACACACACACACACACATGAACCTGACGCTAATCTGCAGTGGCGTGGGACTCTCATTTATGCTGCAGGAAGCATGTTATCCTGTAACTACTAGTCACCCTGATATTGTCTTTTTGCGGTGTGGCTCCTCTACAAAAGAACTCTGGAAGTGTGTGTGGGTGTGTGTGTGTGTGGGTGTGTGGGTGGGTGGGCGGGCGTGTGTGCGTGTTGACAGAGGATTTACAGATAAATGGCCATCTAATTGAGTTGTGGAGGGATGGAATAATCACTGCTGTTCGTAAAAAAAGGACAGTTTATCATGCTAGCAGCACACACGTAATATACACATGCACACACACACACACACACACACTGTTTGCGTTATTGCATAATTAATTGGACGACATGTTTGAGCAACTGAATGGACTGCAGGATACTGCGAGCCGCAGACTCCTGCACATGTGTCACGATAATAACTCCTCCAGTGGCTTTAGCTAATGGCATGTTGAGAGAGAGATTATGGCCATGGCGTGGTCGAGCTAAGCTCTCCATGCCATGAAACCTCTCGACTATTAGCAGCAACACGCGGTGGGAGGCCACGTCAAGGCTGCTCGCTGCCTGCTGACCTCCCGTGAACAGAGACGGGCTGAGAATGGCGTTAAGTGGGTGAAATTATCATAACGCAGCACAGCCGCGTCGTCGTGTACCATTTGGTATAGTGTCCATACAATACCTATAATGTAAATGGTAGATAGTGCATTTATGTGGCGCCTTTTATCCAAGGCGCTTTACAGAGATTGTGCATTCCATTCACCCGTTCACACACACATTCATGCACCGCGATGGCGGCGGAAACCATGCAAGGCAGCAACCAGCACATCGGGAGCAGTTAGGGGTTCAGGGTCTTGCTCAAGGACACTTTGACACTAACTCTGGGGGAGCGTGGGATCGAACTGGCAACCTTGCTGTTACCATCCGGCCACTCTACCCCTGAGCCATGCACTTGATGGGAAATGATCCCTGGGTCGGCGGTTCGAATCCCAGCTCCTCCTGTCCACATGTCGAAGTGTCCTTGGGCAAGACACTGAACACTACATTGCCTCCAATGAGTCGGTCGGTGTGAGCTCGCCACCGTCGGTGTGTGAATGTGGGAAGTGTTGAGGACGCTGGCGTCGACTGTTCGCCGCTTCACCTCCCAATGTATGAATGAATGAACCATTGTAAAGCGCTTTGAGCACTTGGAAAAGCGCTTTGAAAATGCAATTAATTACTTAGTGGCCTCGCAAAATGGCTGCTCTACAAGCTCACAATGTGTTGTTGTTACGCAACACGCTAACGTGAGCTTGTAGAACCCAATATCGCTGGCATTTGAGCTACATCTAAACATGTTATTTGGGTCATCCCGTGTGATATTTGGGCGGGGGAGGGGCAGATGCTAGATGGATATGCAGAAAAAGATGATTTCATTAAGGGAAATGAATGGAATCCACAACGCATCTGGAGCTTGTGATGCAACATCAACACGGCATCCACAGACTGTGTGAAAACAATTAATCTTAAGGCGTGTGATGCGGAATCAACACTGACGGAAGAAGATAGAGAGCACGAAGATGAACAAAAAAGCGTGACAACAATTTCAAGTTATTTGTCAAACACGATGTTCTCATGGGAAGGGAACGGTGTGGCTGTTTGTCGTCATCACTGTTCCATACTGCGTGTTTGGTGAAGTGGGCGAGTTATATCAGTCCTGAACCCTGCAGTCATTGCAAAGCAGATTATGTAAAGGCACGCTGGATCCGGTATATATTAACCCATTTAGGCCTGACCTCGAAATTTAAAATAACTCTTCTAAATCCTCCAGTTTTCTGAAATAAATATTTTCACCATTTTTCAAAAAATAGCAGACCTACAAGCTTGTAGCGCGCCACTCGGTGGCACGCTATGAGCTTGTAGATCTGTTATTTTTCAATAGCTAAATGATATAACAATGTTTAAAACACAAAGGGGTTCCCGCCAAAGATGGGTTCACGGTTGCACTTTATTGTTAGATCTTGTGTACAGGTAGCCAGTGGTGGAAGTACTTTTACTTAAGTACAATTTTGAAGTATTTGTACTTTACTTGAGTATTTCCAATATCCAGTACTTCTACTTCTACTCCACTATATCTCGGAGCCAAAATGTGTACTTTTACTTCACTACAGTTATTTGAAAACGCGACGTATTGAGAGCTTGTAGATTTACTCTTTTCAACAGATTTTCTATACGTTTTGAACTTGTGAAATGGGACATTCTGCAATATGAATACTTTTACTTTAAGTACATTTTGATGCCGATACTTGTGTACTTTTACTCGAGTACATTTTCAATTCCGTACTTTTACTTGTAACAAAGTAGTTCAAAATTGCAGTATTGGTACTTTTACTTAAGTAAAACAATTGAGTATGTTTTCCACCACTGCAGGTAGCCTGCCCTACAGTTTATTTGTGTTGTTGGTCTTCCAGCAGCATATGTAATAACTAGGCATGTAACGATATATAAAAGTGCAAGATGGGAGTTAATGTCATGAGCTCTTGTCAACAATATCCAGCTCTCTCTCCTTTGCCCTCCCATAATCTTCAATCTCTCTCTCTCTCTCTCTCTCTCTCTCTCTCTCTCTCTCTCTCTCTCTCTCTCATATATATCACAAATCAGGTCAAGTGCTACTGCTGGTGAAGTTTTGTGTGCATGTTAACAATCAAGTCAATCTGAATCAAGTCAAGTCAGACTGTCAGATCTCGTTGTGTCTGGGCAAGAGACGAAGGAAGGACTAAAACTATCAAAACCGCCAGCTATCGGCCAAGTGACACCAGCTGGCAGAGCAGAGAGATGATGAGAGGGAGATAGAAATGATTTTTTTCGCCTGTGTTTGAGTGTAGTTCTATCAAAAGGGAATGATACAGTATAGCTAAACAGCTACACTAGAGATCTAACAGTCTAGCAATTTGGGTAGATTTCCACCCTCTCAAGCTGAATGATACAGAATATTTTAACAATCTAGCGATTTGGGTAGATTAAATCCACCCAAATCGCTAGATTTTAACAATCTCCAGTGCCTGTGGTAGCTGTTTAGCTATACTGTATCATTTCAGTTTGAGTGTGTGCAAATCTACTAGATTTCCACACACTCAAACGAACACACTCTGTGTGTGTGTGTGTGTGTGTGTGTGTGTGTGTGTGTGTGTGTGTGTGTGTGTGTGAAAATGGCAGATCTTCAAGCTTGCCCAGCCGTAGATCAGCTGTTTTTGGCGTGTGACACCGTCGTACAATGAAGTATGAATTTGGCATTTAGGCCTTTGCAGACAAATCTCAAGTCCAGTGCACAAACGGCAGGAATCGAAATTGGGAGGGGGAAAAAAGAACAATTTCGTAGTAGGTGTGCAAGAGGTCATGTTGTGTTTTCTTTTTCCATGAGCGTTCAAAGGGATTTTCTCTCTGCCTTCTCCTCTTGCAGTCCCTCAGCAATCATAACTCTCACTCTCTCTGTCTCTGTCTCTCTGTCTCTCTGTCTCTGTCTCTCTCTCTCTCTCTCTGTCTCTCTCTCTCTCTCTCTCTCTCTCTCTCTCTCTCTCTCTCTCTCTCTCTCTCTCTCCCTCTCCATCAGTTCATGGTTGGTATTGATCACGCAGCGTTGATGCTGCCGTCTCTCACACAGACGGCCGTCTGTCTGTTAATCGATATGATGTGTGCGGTGCAGGAAATGCATCAACACTCCAGTCGTGTCGTATGCGCTTAGGAGGTGCTTTGCTGCTGCAGGCGTGCCTGTACAAATGCTCCGACGGCAACAGGCACGCACACACACACACACACACACACACACACACACACACACACACACGCACGCTTTGTTTCCCAGCTTGAGGGATTCGTACCAAAGAGGAGCTGAGCAGGCATGACGGATGAAGCAGGTGTTGTGTGATTTCGGAGACATTCTCTCCGGGTTCACCTCCATGAATTAATGTGACAATAATGGCAGTGGACGGGCGTGCACCTTTATGTGTGCGCCAGGTTGACCTGGTCGTCTCTGGCTGATGCCAGAAATGTAGTGTGCAGTGCTGATTTGAAAGTAACTCCGTGTGGGGGTGCCACTTGACCATGATGCTGTATTTTGCCCCCCACTCCTCACAGAAAGGCCCTTTCGCCCAACCCCCCCCCCACCTAGGGTACACCCGATTCCTATAAGATGTAAAATATATGATTCATATATCATTAGATACTTTCCTTATTCATTATTTATTTGTGCACTGCATTCTTTTTAATATATATTTTTTTGTAAGTGGAAATTAATTTATAAAAAAAAAAAAAGTACCAGACCGACCGACCGGAGTTAAGTGCACACTCTCCCGCTGGCCTCTGGCTGTGTGTAATTTATGTACAGTATACGACGTACAGTATACGAGGCAGAGTTTCATCACATAACATATCTATTCCTGACAGTTATCATTAAACCGAGTGAACGCACTCGCTCCGCTGAGGCTGCCAAATTGTCAGGTTCTGACAATGTAAGAATGTCACACAGCGTACTGCAGACCTGAGCCGGCCTGGAGTCCAAGACTCCAAGGCCCAGAATGCAACAGCCTGGAGTCCTAAGACTCCAAGGCCCAGAATGCAACAGCCTGGAGTCCTAAGACTCCAAGGCCCAGAATGCAACAGCCTCTCTGCTTCCATCATCGTCCTGCTATTCCGGTTATCTTTCTCTAACTTATTCTCCCTTTCACACCTCGCCATCGAGTTTACTCCCGACCTGTCTTTCCGAGTGTCATTCTTCAGGGCTCGATTGTTTTGTAGTACAACATAAACATTAAAGAGACTTTAGTTGTCACTGTACAATACTTTAACACAGTTGTCATGTTGCACACATGCTTAAAATAGCTCTTAATCGCTCATGTATTTCCAACTCCAGCTTGTCTCAGTTCAGGCTGCATGAACAGCGCCCGAGCGCTCGGTTTCTGCCCCCTCTATATCGCAACTCCTCTATTAGATGGCTCTGATCGGAGCCCTGTGTGGATCTCCAGATCCACATGCATTTCGATTTTCATTTCGGTAAGCCACAGTTTCCCATTGTTGTTACACAAGTTCAAGGTGACTTTGCTACCCTGTTCTTTCCAAGTCCGATAAGGAAGACCAGTCTCCTTAAAGTGTGGGGAGTCTGGGGGACACATTTAACTCTACACCAAGGATACGCGTGGTGCGTGGGGAGTCTGGAGGACACATTTAACTCTACACCAAGGATACGCGTGGTGCGTGGGGAGTCTGGAGGACACATTTAACTCTACACCAAGGATACGCGTGGTGCGTGGGGAGTCTGGAGGACACATTTAACTCTACACCAAGGATACGCGTGGTGCGTGGGGAGTCTAAGGGACACATTTAACTCTACACCAAGGATACGCGTGGTGCGTGGGTAGTCTGTAGGACACATTTAACTCTACACCAAGGATACGCGTGGTGCGTGGGGAGTCTGGAGGACACATTTAACTCTACACCAAGGATACGCGTGGTGCGTGGGGAGTCTGGAGGACACATTTAACTCTACACCAAGGATACGCGTGGTGTGTGGGGAGTCTGGAGGACACATTTAACTCTACACCAAGGATACGCGTGGTGCGTGGGGAGTCTGGAGGACACATTTAACTCTACACCAAGGATACGCGTGGTGCGTGGGGAGTCTGGGGGACACATTTAACTCTACACCAAGGATACGCGTGGTGCGTGGGGAGTCTGGGGGACACATTTAACTCTACACCAAGGATACTCGTGGTGCGTGGGGAGTCTGGGGGACACATTTAACTCTACACCAAGGATACGCGTGGTGCGTGGGGAGTCTGGAGGACACATTTAACTCTACACCAAGGATACGCGTGGTGCGTGGGGAGTCTGGGGGACACATTTAACTCTACACCAAGGATACGCGTGGTGCGTGGGGAGTCTGGGGGACACATTTAACTCTACACCAAGGATACGCGTGGTGCGTGGGGAGTCTGGGGGGGACACATTTAACTCTACACCAAGGATACGCGTGGTGTGTGGGGAGTCTGGGGGACACATTTGACTCTACCGGCGATTTCTCATTTGCCAGCCTCAGTCTCATTTGTCTGAATCTATGTCTTTTCTCAGACAGACAAAGACTGTGTTCTTTTCTTTTTTTTTCTACTGCACCCATTCAGGGATTTATATCGAACAGGCTGCTTCCTCTCGGCTCTGATCTTTAACCCATTTTGGGCGGGGACCCCTTTTGGTGTTAGCATTATGTCACGCTTTAGCTATTGAAAAATAGCAGATCTACAAGCTCATAGCGCGCCACCGAGTGGCGCGCTACGAGCTTGTAGATCTGCTATTTTTGAAAAATCGAAGAGCGACTGACATGGAAGACATTTGTAGAATCTGATCTCGGGTCAGAATGGAAAACTGTCAGGACGTATAGAAGACAATTTGTAGAATCTGATCTCGGGTCAGAATGGGTTAATCAAAGCGGAGATGACAGCATGCCATGTCATCACGCAGCGGGGAACAAAAGAGACCCTGACTGCACCAGTATGGCCCGGGTCACTAATGAACGCTAATGCATCCGAACGGCGGAGAGAAGGACACAAAGTGAAACTGGAGACATGAATCGGAGCGGCGGTGGTGGCGGTGGCGCCTTAGGAACAACGCCAGACACCTTTCAGCCCCATTACCCCCCCGAGCTGTATCTCAGCTCGGCTGGTTCTCCGTAGCCGCAGATCAGCGTGCATCTCTCTCTGAGCCCCCACATTAATATTGCACGGCACTGGTTTTTTACAACGGGCATTAAGAGATTACTGCGGGCGCACGGATCACGTTTTATAACCGCCACCCGTAGAACGGCATGTATTTTCACGCACGCGCACACACACACACACACACACAGACACACACACACACACAGACACACACACACAGACACACACACACAGACACACGCCTCACTAGAGCCACGGCCGATGCCAGATTCTTGGGTCCGATGCCGGTACCGGTTTGGGAGAATCCTATCCCCACCACAGACCACTACTGATGTTTTGACCAATAGTTCAATTATACGAAAAGAACATACAGTATTTTCCCCCGAATATAATACGACTCTGATTATAAGGACGACCCATTTTTCAAGACTCATTTGTGGAAAAGGAACATTGCATGTCAAATAGTCTAGTCCCCGATTATAATAATTTGTTAGGATATTTCCATTGTGGGGGGGGGGGGGGGGGGGGGAAACGTAGTCTTATATTCAGGCCAATAGGGTAATACAATGAACGAGCAAATTACACAAACGGAACATTGTTTTAGTGATTTTTTTTTACATTTTCCACAATAGCCGATCTAAAAAGCTCACAAGTCATCGGTAATCTCCAGATGTGTATTGTGAAATGGTAGATCTGCTTAGTAGTGGTAATGTGACAATGGCACTGTAGTTTTTGTCTATAATGACGTGGTCACAATAGGGATTGTGATAATGGATCATTGCAGATACCTACAAACTGTACAGTATGTAATCATAAAATAATGACATAATCGGCCAAACCGATATCGGTTGGGTTCTATAGAGCGTCGCAGTCCCGCCCCCTTTCAGAACGACGAGTGGCCCAGGAAATGATTCTCCATTCATTTTCTCCATAGGCTTTTCAAAAAGTATTTATTTAAAGACGGTTAACAAAGCCAACTCGGATCGTGTCAAATCATGACAACAGACACAATATTTTGTGCCGATCAAAGAATTGGTAAGAAGAAAAACAAAACAAAGTGTTGTATCCTGCCTTTATTGTCTTTCAAATTATTTGATCGTCACAAAATATTGTATTTGTTGTCACGATTTGGTCACGATCCGAGTTGGCGTTGTCCACGGCGTAAACCATCTTTATATGGGGACTGCGACGCTCTAGTCTACACACCTCACCTTTATCCTCCGTGACACCCCACGTCCAATACCCATGTCGTTTAGATATAGGCTTTCTGAGTTCACAGCCAACATCGTGGGAATAACCATCGATCTCTCCCACTGCTCTTCTCAGCCCATTCTCCCTCTCTATCTTTCCCTGACCATCGTTGTGTTTCTCTTTTACCCATTTCTCATTTCACATTTAGATTTAGTTTGGCCCATGTTGTCCTTGTATTGTAGGAGGAGTGAGTAGCCGTGCTGTCAAGGGGGACGCACGGGCCTGGTGAGGGAGGAGGAAGAAGAGACTGGCAGTAATCTGATCATGCTCTCGATTCGCATGTCTCACGAGAACGCCATGATAGTCACCGTGAGAGCAGAGGACACAGTTTATTGGGTTTAAATGGATCTTTACTGTAATGGGTCAAGGAGCCCGGTTGACAACTTTGACGTCTGACAAATTGACAGGTTGAAAATGTGTCCCGCACAGCCTTGCAGTGAGGACAGTACAGTACGCATAGGACACGGACGAAATAATAATCCATATAAACGTCCAAAATACCTCAACGTCCATATTGTGACGCTAATGATGTCAAATTTATAGTATAAAATGAAGCTTATCAAGTGATCAAATCCATGCAGGAAAGGCAGCAACATGTCATGATAATTACAATATCCCAGATGATATCTAGTCTCGTATCACATTATTGATACTGTAATATCAATATATTGCCCAGCTCCCTTAAGGCTCATACATAGTCTGGATTTTCGGTGGTTAGGTGACCACCGAACTACAACATGACGTCACTGAGCCGCGGTGAAGAGCAAACCACTGCCACCATCCCAGCCCTTCTCTCTGTTTTTACTCACCACCGCTCAACGTTATTTCAGCTCCGGTGGTCAGCTCACCACGGGAGCGGTGGTCACCTTACCACCGAAAATCCAGACTATGAATAGGCCTTTATGGGTCTGTAACTCAGAGAGTGTACACATGGAACCAAATGGACCCTTATTGGTCTGTAACTCAGAGAGTACAAATGGACCCTTATGGGTCTGTAACTCAGAGAGTACAAATGGACCCTTATTGGTCTGTAACTCAGAGAGTACAAATGGACCCTTACGGGTCTGTAACTCAGAGAGTGTACAAATGGAACCAAATGGACCCTTATGGGTCTGTAACTCAGATAGTGTACAAATAGACATGCCGGAGCCTAATTCAGGTCAAACCGGGTGCCCTATAGAGCCTTAAAAATCTTCTCTTATGAGGGTCCTTGGCATATATTTTCAAATAGGGGGTCCGCGGGCTAATGCGTATAACTTTGGGGGTCCTTGACATGGTAAACAGCTTGGGAACCAGTGCTTTTGGGCAGTACTATCTCCAGGATATATTCTAGAAGGGCCAAACGGAGGATGTGCTGCCCGGGGGTCATCCCTCCTCACTTGAAGCCCCCTCATTTACTCGGTGTTATCTATGCTAAAATAATGTCAAGAGAAGGGCTCATCCTGGATATTACATTCTTTATCTGTCGATTGAAGCAACAAAGAGCCGCTTCTCGTTCATTTGCATGAAGTACCGCAAAGGCTGAGCTCATTGGAATCAGGCATGTGGGTTATATTATATATATATATATATATATATATATATATATATTACACGGAGCAATGAATACTTAACTGGAAATAGTGTACATCATAATGTAACCATATGGACCCATAAGGGTCCTGTTTAACCCATTCTGGGCGGGAACCCCTTTTGGTGTTAGCGTCATGCTATGCTTTAGCTATTAGAAAAATAGCAGCTCTACAAGCTCATAGCGCGCCAACCGAGAAGAACGACTGACATGGAAACATAGCTTTTTGCAGAAAACTGTCATTTTCACAAACAGACGTTTTTTAGAATCTGATCTCGGGTCAGAACGGGTTAAGTGGTTGAAGGATAAACGTGTTGCAGAGTGGTGTTGTGGCCCCAGGCTGAGACACAGAGTGCTCTGGTGGCATCATGCCAGCCTACTGCAGAACATTTCCCCATTGCCACCCCCGTCGCCTACTTGATGGGAGTTGGCAGGGGGGGAGGCACTAGCGGGCCACGCGCCCCGCCGTGACACTATCGCTCAATTCCTGCTGGGGGGTCCTTTTCAGTCGCTCGCCTCTAGGCATGTAACGATATATATATATCGATATTAATCCCCACTTCTTCCTTCTCTGGGTGGCGGCGGTGGCTCAGGGGTAGTATAGAGTGGCTGGATGGTATTATAACCGCAAGGTTGCCAGTTCGAAATCCTGTGGGCTCCCCCCACAGGGTTAGTGTCGGAAGTGTCCTTGAGCACAAGACACTGAACCCCTAATTGCTCCATGATGTGCCGTTTGGTGCCTTGCATGGTTTCCGCCGCCATCGGTGTATACATGAATGCGTGTGTGAAATGAATGAGTGAATGCAATGCACAATATGTACCGTAAAGCGCCTTGGACCAGTCGTCTTCTTCCCTACCGCCTTTATCTGTAAGAAAGTCCTGCGTGTGCACGCTCTGCGAGTGAATGCAGTGCATGGCCGGGCCTTCAATATAGCTGCCCCTTTTATTAACAACTTCTTTTCACCGTGGCTAATTGAGCCCTGCAGGAATATATATATATATAATAGATATATATATATTATATATATATATATATATATATATATACGGTACCAAGACAGCAGAGACAAAAATATCTAGAACGGGTGAAAGACTTCAGTGAGTATTAAGATGGAGAGAGAGAGAGAAGGAGAAACCAGCCCAGTCTTTAAGATAAGCCTGATTGATATTTTGCCGTCACAACGTTGTGAGCTTGTCTGTTCACGCCGAGTGACGCCGTCGTACAAAATGGACTATAAAAAGCATGACTTACTATCAATGTCATCTTCAGTCACTCACTCACTCTCACGGTGACATTTCCTGTGGTCCGAAACAATCCCATCTAATTATATCCCCCCCCCCCCCCCTGTCTCATTTTTTTATTTTTTGACTGTTCTGTCGAATAGCAATGCCGGGGGGGTTGATTCCATTGATTCGGCAGCAGTGAACAGAGCAGCTGATCAGAATCTAGATTTGACCCTTTTCAGCGAACTCCTGCAGTGAAGCGATTGGCGCTTTACCGGAATGTCACCGCCTGTTTTTGTCGAGCCGCTTTCTCTGCGTGTATACGGAAAAGAGAAGTATAATATTGCGTCGGTCGTAGCTAGAGTTGTCCCGGTGCCAATTATTTTCAGACAAGTGCTTAATTTTTAGTACTTAATTTGACCCCATTTCTCTCCAATTTAATGTCATTGTCATTTTGTAGATCGGCTGTTTTTGGCGATTTGCCGCAGTGTCGGGTCGGACTTGCTCCCGTTGCATTCGTTCAGCCTATAGTGTCAATTGGATGTTTTGGTACTCGGGTCAGTACCAAAAACAGGGGGGGGGGCGGTACCGAGTACGAGTACTTGAGGGTGGTATCGGCCCTGAGTACCCGGTACCAGTATCGGTATTGGGTACGACTCTAGTCGTAGCGGGTGCATTCTCATGCAGCCAACATCCGTCTGCCAGGGAAGGAGCTGTCCCCGATTTTTCAAAAATAGCAGGCACGCTACGAGCTTGTAGATCTGCTATTTTTCAATAGCTAAATTATAACATAGGCTAATGTTTAAAACACCAAAAGGGGTTACCGCCCCAAAATGGGCTAAACATCTGCATTACTTAATTTACAAGAAGTCTACACAATTAGAGAATTGTTGTTTTAACCATTGTTTGCATGTTATCTCTCCTAATGGTACAGTATATACCACATCAATACGGCATGGAAATGTGGACAAAATTGTATCCGACGGTAACAAAATATTCTTTAGTTTTGGGTCAAATGCTGAATAAATAATATGCCTTGATAGGAAAAGGGTTGAAAAGTTTTATATCCCGTGTGGACTTCCCTGTCAGCTTCAAAGAATAGCCCCCCCACACACACGCACACACACACACACACACACACACACACACACACACACACACACACACATACACACACGCAACCCGAACCCCTTCCCTGGGGAGATGGCGGGCTTCACCGTTATAGGACTATTGAAGCTTCCCCTGAGAACTGATGTCGCAAGGTTCAAAATGGCAGCCTGCAGTATATTGGTATGGAGAACCACCGAAACCGAGTGTTGTCCGTCCGTCCTTTCGGATGTGAACTTTGGATTAGAATGACTCAGACAGTATGCAAATAAGTCGCCAAATGTCACGGCATGACCCAGTGAGGAGGCTCTGCATCCTATATTTCAGAACCCCCATGTCGCTCTCCCCTTGTCTGTCTGTCTGTCTGTCTGTCTGTCTCTCTCTCTCCTCTGTCTGTCGTCATAAATAGTGGTGGGCTTCAAGATTGGCTGTTCTTGGAAAATGTTGAATGTATAAGTTCTGATTTCTATAGGTTCCCAGAATGTAGCATTGGTATTGTTTAGAGCAGTGGTTCTGCTTGGAGTGAGAGTGGGGTCCGGGGACCCCCAGGGGTCCTTGAGGGGGGTACCAGCCCCCGGCTAAATTATTCTGAACATTTAGAAACCAACTGGAGTTCCAGAACTCTCATTTATCGGGGTCCGTGGTCCTTGAAATGTAAATGTGTAAACATCACCGGCCTAGAGCCGGGCCCAAATTACAGTAGGTTCTGAAACCCTTATCTGAAATTATTTCTTTTAATAAAAATGAATTTAAAAAAAGTAACATTAATTAAAGGTTCTCACCTAAATAATAAAGTACGTTTAACAAAGAAATCAAACTGTAAATTATCCATCCATTCCATCTTAAACTGCTTAGCTCATATTTTTTTTGAAAATGTTTTGAAATAAATAATAATTAAAAGCAAAGCATTGCAAACAAGGGGGACCGACAGTTGTCTAGAAGAGTGTCTGTCTGTCTGTCTGTCTGTCTGTCTGTCTGTCTGTCTGTCTGTCTGTCTGTCTGTCTGTCTGTCTGTCTGTCTGTCTGTCTGACTGATAGAGGGACCGATAGATACATGCATAAATAGGCCTCGGGGAGAGAGAGAGTAGATTAAAAGCTGTTTTACGAATGAATTCCTAATAATTCCCCATGCATGCGAGATCCGTTCCATAAGACTTCATGAAATGGGCACATTACATTGCATACCGGGTTATCATTACAGCATGCTATAGATGGCCCATGAGCAGGGAATCCCTCACAGACCACACTACCACAACCTACTTTCCGTTCCGGGCAAAAAAGAAAATTCGATTTGAGCGCCGAGCGGGATTCTGCCAATCCCCCACCGGTCTAACCCCGCCGCCCCGCTTGTCTCTGGTCCAGGTATAGAGAACACAGCTGACTCTCTGATTGCATTAACACCACTGTTGTTCACAGTGTGTGACCTTGGTGGTGCAGAGCATGGCTTGTCTCTCCGTGACCTCCGGAGACAATCGCATATTAGACCGGGGGATACATGGGAGGGGGGGGGTAAATACACCATACTGTAGTCCGTGCGGGGTTTATCCCGGCTCTATATTCAATGATAATCCTGACTCTCCATCCCCGCCTCTGTCCTTGAGCAGGTGTGTGTCAGTGTGTGTGTGTGTGTGTGTGTGTGTGTGTGTGTGCGCGTGCACGTCCACACAGACTGGCGAGTGTGTGTGCCCTTGCATGGGACTGTGTAGTGTTGTTTGCGTGCGTGTATATGGACAGACAAAGTGCAACCCAGCAGGACGGCAGTCTTGACGACTCCCCCCACGGGGGAACCGTCCGAGTAATTCCGTCTACAGCTCCAGTTAGTCTCCCCTCTTTCCTCTCGCGCTCACAGCCATCGATTCGTCCGTCCTTCCGCCCACTCGCCCCCCCCCCCCCCCCCCCCCCCCCCCCCTCCTCATCCCCCGAAGAGCCAAGACTGACTAGACCGACTAGCTGGCTGTCAGGAGGAGACACAGGGGAGGAGGAGGAGGAGGAGGAGGAGGAGGAGGAGGAGAGAGAGGCAAACTAGGAGAGAGCATGAAGCAGTGGTCCTTGAGGGCGTCCCAGGTGGTCCCTCGCAGCTAAACCATGGCGAGTTGGTAACCTAGAAAGTCTTGGGTTCGATTCCCGCTGGGGACGCTGGGGGGCGTGTTCTCCTCCGTGTCATCAGTGCCCATATACCCGACCCCATTTTACACTCTCACAAGATAAAGGTTTGCTAAACATCTGCAGTACTTAAGTCACAAGAAGTCTACACAATAGATTGTAGAATAGTTGAGTGTGTGTGTGTGTGTGTGTGTGTGTGTGTGTGATTCCGAATGCGACCCCAAACAACTCCAGGGGTCAATGGGTCGTCCTACAAACAGACATTACGTGCTCCAGACAGACAGACACACACACAGAGCCCCTTCTTGGGAGCGGCGCTCCGAAACAGAAATGCTATGACATTTTGAATAATCCCCCTGTTTGTATAGCGATCGGTCGCACTTATCCATCTGAATGAGCTGCTAGTCCTGCCATCGTGCAGGACCTGGGTCTCTCGTCCCCTATTGCTGCTCTGTAACCACTCCATGGTTTTATTCACATCCGTTGCATCTCTGACATGATGCACACTATACGTGACATGACAATATTATCTACTGTATATATGGTACGTGATGTGCATACATGCAAAACATAAAACCTTACAGCACAGGAGACACACACATGCACGCACAGAAAACGTAATGTTTACATTGCCAAAGCAAATGTCAACATACAAAAATAAGAAAATGTGGAAAGTATATACAGTTCGGAGCGATGTCACATTGCATCGTTATGTACATGCTATACAGGTTATAACGTTTATTTTGGAACAAATGGCAGCATTCTTTGCAGTCACTTTGGGACAAATAGCAGCATTTTTCTCAAGACTATTTAAATAGTATCGAGGAACGAAAAGCTCAGATTAAAAATATAGCGCATGCACGCACGCATACACACACAGACACACACACACACACACACACACACACACGAGCGCACGGACTGTCTCCTCCGCTCACGTTCCCCATCCATTCTTCCACACACACACCTTTAACGAGGAAGCTCATTACAGCCAAGCGAGCTCTCGTTGCTCTGAATAAACAAGTAGACAGCTGCGGCGCCCCCCCCCCCCCCGACTAACTACTGGGCCTCTCCGGCTGCATATCTTATTGATCCCAACCAACACAGCTGTGGATCTAACTTGTGTACTCGTGTCGTTAATGTAGTGTTTGAGGAGCACGGCTCTACTCTCTCTCTCTCTCTCTCTCTCTCTCTCTCTGGGCCCCAGGAGTTCATCAGGCTGCAGTAACATGTTGATCAGTGTCAACTGTGGTATGACGCTATAGCAGCTTAGTGGGCTAGGGGGGGGTGGATGATACCAAACAGACAGTACTGGGCCCCGTCCCTGTAAAATGGTGCATTTATATAGGGTGCACGATCAGGGCCGGCCCTCCCATCAGGCAGAACAGTTGCCTAGGGCATCATGAGGGGGAAAAAAGAAAAAAACACAGCGCTTTAGAACACAAGGGGGGCCATGGTCATGTTTCAAGGGGGCATCACGAAAAATCCTGCCTAGGGCACCAAATTGCTCAGGGCCGGCACTGTCATAATTATGAAATGATGACCGATATTATCCCATCTCCGATTATTTGCTGGGTCATATCTGACCGATATCGATTCTGACCGATTCCGATATCATACAGAGGACCACAATGGAAAG
Source organism: Protomyctophum bolini (assembly GCF_963924005.1). Taxonomy (NCBI): domain Eukaryota; kingdom Metazoa; phylum Chordata; class Actinopteri; order Myctophiformes; family Myctophidae; genus Protomyctophum; species Protomyctophum bolini. The sequence continues at coordinate 6,767,895 of NC_137883.1, read as the reverse complement.
AAAGTATTCAATCAATCAATATAGATGCCATTTTACTCTTTTCCAAGTGTCTGTTTTCACAATTGAATGACTATTGAATGAGATCGGTGCACAAATTAACTGTATAATTATTTTTTTGCTGGTGAAAACCGATGAAATAATCAGTATTATTTTTAGGCCGTTCCGATACCGATTTTTTTATTTAACCCATTCTGACCTGAGATCAGATTCTAAAAATGTCAGTCGTTCTTCGAATTTTTCAAAAATAGCAGACCTACAAGCTCGTATCGCGCCACTCGGTGGCGCGATATGAGCTTGTAGATCTGCTATTTTTCAATAGGTAAAGCATAACATGATGCTAACACCAAAATGGGTGCCCGGTCAGAATGGGTTAATGGCCATTTCTGATTATGCTACGATTAACTCTTTCTCGGCGGGAACCCCTTTTGGTGTTTTAAGCATTCTGTTCTACTTAAGCTATTCAAAAATAGCAGACCTACAAGCTCATACGAGCTTGTAGATCTGCTATTTTTGAAAAGTCGTGAAAATGTGCCGCAAAATGTATATTTCAGAGCGAACATTTTTAACTATTTTTTTTTGCTTCTGGGGGGGTCCCTGGAACTACATATTTTGAGATGGGGGGGGTCCGTGGCCCAATAGAGATAATTCTGGGGGTCCTTGACATGAAAAAGGTTGAGCACCGCTGACACACCTTTCTTTTTTTCATCGACCTCAGTCCAAAATGGGTTAATCGTGCATCCCTAATATACAGTATAGAGCTTTTATCCAAACACTGTGCATTCACCCATTCTCACACACACACACACACACACACACACACTCCTAGACCAACGGGCAGAGAAAACCCATGCAAGGCACCAACCTGCACATCGGGACTCTCGGGAAGCAATTAGGGGTTCAGAGTCTTGCTCATAAGGACACTTGGACACTAACTCTGCCACTCTACAATCTACACTCTACCCCTGAGCCATGCACTGCCTGTCCTAATGATTACAGATTGTACAACATTTCTGAAAAACCTATGTTTCTATGTCAGCGGTGCTCAACCTTTTTCATGTCAAAGACGCCCAGAATTATCTGTATTTGGCCGCCGACCCCCATCTGAAAATATGTTGTTCCAAGGGAACCCCCCTCTATAGAAGCAAAGATTTGAAAGAAAATATATTCAAAGATTTGCAGCACATTTTCACGATCTTTCAAAAGAATAGCAGACCTACAAGCTCGTAGCGGGGCACTCGGTGGCGCGCTGTGAGCTTGTAGATCTGCTATTTTTCAATAGCTAAAGTATAACATAATGCTTCAAACCTGCAGGCTGATTTTGAAGTTCGTTTTCCAGTTCACGTAAAAAAAAAAAAAAAAAAAAAAACTACAGCACTTACTAGCCTGCCGTGTTTAAAATAAGCCCTACATTTACATTAAAACGTTTTGCTTATAATGACATGCCTCAGGTTGAAAGTGTTTAAGAGCAAGGCAGCACAACCATTAGCTAGTCCAGAGGTGACGGTTCACATGGCAATGTGCAATATGTGAAATTAATAACTGTGGTACTAACTACCCTACAGTACCCATTAGTATGATGACTATAAGAAGCAGTTTTTTTCCTCCTCCTCGCCTTTCTCTCTCTCTCTCTCTCTCTCTCTCTCTCTCTCTCTCTCTCTCTCTCTCTCTCTCTCTCTCTCACACACTTTCTTTTTTTCCTTTTTGTACTTTTAGTGGCTTCTTCCGTTTCATAAACGCTTCATTGTTTCCATGATTTCCTTAAATCTTCCACTATATGAGAAGTATGCTAATTTGTGAGCGGCATGGGTGAAATCATGCACTGTACAGTATATGCATGCAAAAAGAACGTGGGATTTATCTATTTTAGGTTTTATTAGCACATGGATTCACATCGTTGCGTGTAGTAGCTCCATGACACCGAATGCATCGCTATAGTGTCACATTGAAAGCTATGCAGTAAACCGCATACAAATCCCTCCGTATGGGAGACAACGATGATGATGATGATGAATGATCCGTTAGCCTCCTATAGACTGGTGATCAGTGAATTCCTTTTCATCGGCAGTTGCCCTTGCGGTGTTTTCCAGGATAAAAAAGATCGTTTGTTATTGTTTTTCTATTTGCTTTTCCTCTGCGCTGCATGCACGTGAGCATAAATTAGTGCTTGAGTAAACTGGTAATGAACAGGATGGATCTGAAAAGCATACAGTATAGCATTCCGTTTGTACTTTGTGTTGTGGTCTTTGTGTCGGTCAGCGATGTGAACTAGCCTGTGTCAGAATGAGTGGTGATGTCCTCTGAACAGATTCACCACTTTGACTAATATACCTGTTTTTAGGGTGTATTTAGTCCTGTTGTATTTGTTAGGGTTTTTTGGGGGGCATTAATTCCTCTTATTTTCTCTCCAATTTAGCCGTTGACAATCTCTGCTATAACCTCCACTGCTGGTTAAGGTTGCATTGCCACACGCTCTGAGCTTGTGATATCTGCCATTTTTACTTTTACTCCACTACAATTATTTGAAAACTTTAGTTACTAGTTACTTTGGCGATTTTAAAATTAGCCACTTCAACCCTATACATTTGGGCCATTTTGAAAAGATCAAAAACTTGTAGATCGGCGTGCCAGGATCTCGACAAAAATGATCTCGAAAAATGATGATGACATGCCCGGAATATGGATGCTATACAGGGTTCACGACATGTTCACCGTGCGTTTTGTGCTTGTGGCTTTGATTACGTACTCCTTTCTGAAACATCTTCTACATCTCTGGAGGGGATTCTCATCTGTCTCGTCTAGACTCTCCACACCGCGGACCTTTGATCTGAGCTGCTCTTTACAGTACATGCGAGGTACATCCGGAGTAGAGGTGTATCGCTACTAATGACGTTTCCCCACTCTTAATGTAATTAATTACTGCACTTATCTGACGGGGCGGGGGGGCGGGGGGGTGGGGGGGGGGGGGAGAAAAAACCCCACCTCGATGGATTGAATTAGGTTGCAGCATCTCAGCCATGGGATGGCAGACTGGAAAATGAATCACTATTATCTAGCCAGTAGACGCAACACACTAGCCTCATATCTGATCAATTAGTCTGGGACTAATATTCTGTCCTCTCCACTTTGGCAGCGTCCCCCAGATTATTATCTGCACGAGGATGTTGTGCAAGCATAAAAGAGACCATGTCGCATTTATATGTGGGGGTAAATAATTATGACGGTGCGAACCATCCTGTCAACTGTCTGATCGTCTCAATGTCATGAGAAAGCAGTGGTGGAAATTGTTTCATTTAAGTAAAAGTACCAATACTGCAATTTTTGAACTACTTCGTTACAAGTAAAAGTACGGAATTGAAAATGTACTTCAAGTACTAAACGTACTCATTGTGCAATGGCCCATTTCACAAGTTCAAGTGAAATGTGTACAAAATCTATTAAATAGCCGATCTACAAGTAGGTCGGCTATTTTCAAATGGCTGAAATGTATAGGGTTGAAGTGGTTAATGTATGTTTTCTAATCAAAATTTAAGTAACTAGTAACTAAAGTTTTCAAATAATTGTAGTGGAGTAAAAGTAAAAAAAATGACTCTGAGATGTAGTGGAGTAGAAGTAAAAGTACCGGAAATTGGAAATACTCAAGTAAAGTACAAATACCTCAAAATTGTACTCAAGTGCGGTACTTAAATGTACTTAGTTACTTTCCACCACTGTGAGAAAACAACAAGACGGTGGTCCAATGATGACATGGCGTTCCTGTGCACCTCTCCATATACATGGATGCCAGTGTGGAACTCCATATTTGGGCAATTAGTTATTTTCTTTTAAGTGAGGGGTGCTCTTATTATCGTACATCATCATGACGTAACGTGTCGATTTGCTCAGACACACACAGTATGACGTAAGTTCTCCTTTCAGTGTCGATGGCAAATGTGACACGAGTTATAGGACAAAAAGCTGTAGAATGAATGTATTTATTCCGTATTAACCTTTTAACGCCCCTTGTGACGTCGTCATCGTGGTAAAAGGCACCGCTCACTTCACAGGAGTGTGATTTTTTTTTAGGGGCACAACCCCCTCCAACGTCTGGCTTTCAGAAATTACCGCATACGGCACCTTGATGAGGAGCAGTGTTGATTTTGTCGACTACCTTTTTCCACTGACAAACTAAATGGGAAACTACCGTAAATAAAAACTAAGCTACGATGACTAGAACCAAGACTAAATATACTGACAATTTCGTCAACAAATAAAAACTAGACAAATTTTAGGAAGGGACTAGTGGACAAGAGATACAGTATAATTTTACACTTGGTTACAAGTGATTACGACGGCATCAAGGCCCGCCAAAATACATTTTAGTCTAATGAACTGTAGATTTAGTCGACTAAAATCTTATGATATTTAGTCGACTAAAACTAGACTAACATTCCAGGTGACTAAAATGTGACTAAAACTAAAAACCTCCCTTCCTCACCTCTGGGCTACAGCATGGATTCAGGCCTACTACGAAAAAAGGACAACCTCTCAACAACGCAGAGATGTGGTCACACATGCAGGGAAGTTCTCTAGCCTCCATGCGGGAACTCCATGTTTGGGCAACAAGTCCACGTTTGGGATTATCCTTTGTCGAAACGTGGAACTCCATATTTGGGCAGAAACTCCACATTTGGGCAAGGTTTGGGGGGGGGGGACATATACATACATGAGCTAAGCCCCCCCCCCCAGGAGCCGTTATACGCCCTTACAAAGAGACCGTCAGACATATAGTCCCTCTCAACTCGGGAAGGGAGCGTAAACACAGACCTTCTCCATGTCCGACGCTGCCCCCCGGAGGAGGACGCCGCAGGGCGTCCCCTACGCCGACCTCCAGCACTTCGTCAACGCCGACGGGCTGCACCTGTTCTGCCGCTACTGGGCGCCGGAGGGCCCGCCGAGGGCCCTCGTCTACGTCGCCCACGGGGCGGCGGAGCACTGCGGGCCGTACGACCAGCTCGCACGGAGGCTGGCGGCACTGTCGCTGTTTGTCTTCGCACACGACCACGTGGGCCACGGGCAGAGCGAGGGCTCCCCCCGGATGACCGTCGGGGACTTCCAGGTGTACGTGCGGGACGCCCTGCGCCACGTGGACCTGGTGAAGGCCCGCCACGCGCCGGGCCTGCCCGTCTTCGCCGTGGGACACTCCATGGGCGGCGCCGTGGCCATCCTCGCGGCGTGCGAGCGGACGCCCGCCGCGTTCGCCGGCGTGGCCCTCGTCGCGCCCCTGGTCCGGACCAGCCCCGAGTCGGCCGCGCCGTGGAAGGTGTTCCTCGCCCGGGTGCTGGTCCGCGTGCTGCCCGGCTTCCCGCTGGGCGCCATCGAGTCCCGCTGGCTCTCGCGGGACCCGGGGCGGCTGGCGGCCATCGGGGAGGACGCGCTGAACGCCCGCGGGCCGATGTGCGTGGCGTTCGGCGTGATGCTGATGGGGGCGGCGGCGCGCGTGGAGAGGGCGCTGCCGTCCGTGGCCTGGCCGTTCCTGCTGCTGCACGGCGACGCCGACAAGCTCTGCGACGTCCAGGGGTCCAGGCTGATGTACGACACGGCCCCCAGCCAAGACAAGACGCTCCGCGTGTACGAGGGAGGGTACCACTCGCTGCTCCAGGACCTCCCCGAGGTGGCCGAGTCCGCGCTGAATGAGCTCACCGGGTGGATCAAAGAGCGGCTGCCTCCTGCCCAATAGGACGCCTGTCTCCTCCTCCTCCTGCTGCCTCCTGCCCAATAGGATGCCTGTCTCCTCCTCCTCCTCCTCCTCCTGCTGCCTCCTGCCCAATAGGACGCCTGTCTCTTCCTCCTGCCCAATAGGACGCCTGTCTCCTCCTCCTCCTGCCCAATAGGACGCCTGTCTCCTCCTCCTCCTCCTGCTGCCTCCTGCCCAATAGGACGCCTGTCTCCTCCTCCTCCTCCTGCTCCCTCCTGCCCAATAGGACGCATGTCTCCTCCTCCTCCTCCTGCTCCCTCCTGCCCAATAGGACGCCTGTCTCCTCCTCCTGCTGCTGCCTCCGCAGCCCAATAGGACGCCTGTCTCCTCCTCCTCCTGCTGCCTCCTGCCCAATAGGACGCCTGTCTCCTCCTCCTCCTGCTGGCTCCTGACCAATAGGACGCCTGTCTCCTCCTCCTGCTGCTGCCTCAGCAGCCCAATAGGACGCCTGTCTCCTCCTCCTCCTGCTGGCTCCTGACCAATAGGACGCCTGTCTCCTCCTCCTGCTGCTGCCTCAGCAGCCCAATAGGACGCCTGTCTCCTCCTCCTGCTGCTGCCTCCGCAGCCCAATAGGACCGGCCCTCGGTAATCTATGAGTTCAATCCATTTAGACCTGAAGACGATTCAACCAAATGTCTTCTAAATCCTAGCGGTTTTCTGAAAACCCCTATGTTTGTTTCTATGTCGGTGGTCCTCAAGGTCTTTCATGTGAGGCACCCCAAAGATTATATGAATTTGGCCACCGACCCCCGTCTGAAAATGTGTTGTTCCAGGGACCCCCCCAGAAGCAAAGATTTGAGTTAAAAAGCGTTTGCTCTGAAAGAATATATTCAAACATTTGGTCCACATTTTCACGATTTTTCAAAAATAGCGAGTGCCGCGCTACGAGCTTGTAGATCTGCTATTTTTCAACAGCTAAAGCGTAACATAATGCTTAAAACACCAAAGGGGGTTCCCGCCCAGAATGGGTTAAGTCAGAGACCCCTCAGTCGACCTCAGAGATTCTTTGATTTGATTTGTTTTATCTTTTTTTTTGCCTGTTGATTTCTTCCCAATAGTGTCAAGTTGGTTTCAAACTCATCTAAGTTAGTCTACTTGTACTGTAGACTTAAAAAAAATAACCTGTGTTCACTAACCAATTCTGATTGAAGCTGTATTAACGCCGGTGAGGAATAATACAAAAAAAAGACGATGCATTAAACGCATTTTCCGGCGCGTACACCGTACACGCCACTGGTACGTACAGTATATAACACATAACACAGTATGATTGAGGCTTTGGTGTCCCCCCTGTTAGCACACGAAAACACTCGCTCCCTGGCGTGGAGCTGAAACCATGCGGTGGCAATTTCTCGAACACTTATAGAGTGGCTATGTTATGACAGCTAATGCAGCAGGGGATTCTGGGGCTTTGATATAGCTCTAATAGTCTATGGTGATGCCAGCCCGACACCGCCCGCCTCATGTTCGTGTGAGGCTGTAAACCGAACCCTCCCTCCCTCCCTCCCCCCCCCCCCCCACTCCCATCCTCTGGGCTGCCTCTCTCTCTCTCTCTCTATCTCTCTCCACCCGAGGGAAGGAGGAGAGAACACACATCTTTATCTCCGTCTGGCCCCCGACACTCTCCATATTCCCACCGCTAAATTACTTCCGCTGTGTCTGTGATGGAGAAGTAGGAAAATGCAGACGATAAGTCTGAAGGCGTGAATATGGAATTTCTATATATATATATATATATATTATATACAGTATATAAATGGCCCTTTTCATGCGGGAGGCTTTCCGACAGAGTGGGCCAAATGACTGCGCAGCTGTGTGAGAGGAGATAGGACGGGATGGATCAGAGAGAGAGAGAGAGAGAGAGAGAGGACGAGATGGATCAGAGAGAGAGAGAGATAGGACGAGATGGATCAGAGAGAGAGAGAGAGAGAGATAGGACGAGATGGATCAGAGAGAGAGAGAGAGAAATTAAGAGTTGCTGGAAATTCTAAAGGGGGAGCGTGGGACAAAAGCAGATGGTATTATCTGTCACTCTGCCGTACTTCTCCGTAAAGCCTATATAGAGTATTGCTTCCCGTTATCTGTGTCGGTCCATATTAGGTACTGACAGACAGACAGACAGACAGGTTTAATAAGTAACACATTAAACAAGGGAGCACGGAACCAGGCGGCCCCCGTTGCTTCATCAAACAGCCTCGACTTCCTCGACACTTCCCTTCAGATGTAGAAAACAATTCCTGGAAGCCAGGAGAGCAAGTGTGCAATCTGTATCGGTAACGGAGCACGCTGCCGTCGACTTTTACATTCCTGTAATTAACTGCCGTAACTGTAATTAAAGACACGAAACGGACCACTTTATTGGCATTTTTCACATGAAGGTACTGTATACCTAATGACGGCCAACTCTCGAGTCATGTTGGAGTCTAATCTTCAAAGTTTGAAAACCATCGGTCTAACGGTTAGACCGATGGTTTTCAAACTTTGAAATTCCAAGTAATCACCTTAACTCGCCCTGACGGTACACAAACGGTTTTTAGTTCCTTTTGCATACTGTACTGTCAGAGTGGCCTACTGTCAAGTACATGAAGTCATAGTAATCCATGTTCTCCTTATACACGCATATACAACAAGTACACCCCCTGGACATGACGCTATACTGTAGCATGTCACAGGGACTTATACTCCCAATCCAGCCCATGATGCCAAGCAGGGAAGGATTTGGTGACCCTTTGTGTCTCGGCAACAGACACGTTTAACCCCAAGTCCACTGAGCTGGTCACACACACACACACACACACACGAGAGAACCATGACTGGGAGGCCCCAAAATTCCCGGTTCCTTTTACATCCCAGAGGTCAGGCTGTGTTGACGCGTCTGTCATCACTCTGGGGGGGGGGGGGTCTTGGGGACGTGTGGCAGTGACATCCGTGCGCCTCGCAGTCGGCCGCAGAGCCTCATGAAGGTCACAGCGCTTTAGCTGAGGTCACATTTCCAGAGGCTAAAGATGATCACCCCCCCCCCACACCACCACCAGCCGACCCTCGTGCACGCATGCACACACCCTGACACAATGTCACCTATAGATGTACGAAAGCATATATATAATCACACACACACACGGCCTTAGGAATCTGGAGGCCCGTTTCAAGACCAAATATGAGGTCCCCCATATACCTATGACATAAGTATTCTGTTGATGCGGCCGTATTGATACAAATAGTTTTGACTGTTCAATATCACACGCAGCCATTGCTCACGACAATGCCATTTTTACCCAGGTTACTGACATAACATAGGTGTGACTTAACATTGTGGGACACAGAGAGAGAGAGAGAGAGAGAGAGAGAGAGGGCCAAGGGTGGCGGGGGGTTGACATGACGCCTGGCGTTCAGTTGGAGCTTGGATTCCCCCCCCCCCCCCCCCCCGAGGGTGTGAGGCCCGTTTCAATTGAAACTGGTGAAACGTATAGCTATAAGGCCTCCTATGCGCGGCACACGCACATAGACACATACATAGGTTTTGTCGGGTTCATGTGTAGGTCAGTGTGTGTGTGTGTCTGTGTGTGTGTGTGTGTGTGTGTGTGCGTGTGCGTGCAGACAGGGTGCATTAATGTGCATACGATGCTCTGGGACTCGCTGCTCCAGTGCTGTTGGGGGAACGCGTGACTTCACTTCACTTGAGCAGTTTAACCCCCTCGGAGGCGGCCTATATGTGACACAACGTTCCCTCCACTGATGGCTCAGGAGTGGGTAGTCGTCTCCAGAGCCCCCCCCCCTCTGAGGTTTAGTAGTATGGTTCTCTGATTAGTATTGGACCCTCCATCTCCCTTGATTGTTAAACTATTCTGGACGGGAACCCCTTTAGGTGTGTTTTTTAACCGTTATTTAAAACTTTGAGCTGTTGGAAAAAATAGCAGATCTGCAGGCTCATAGATCTGCTGTTTTTTTTTATATATCGTGAGAATGTGGCGCTAAACTTTGAATCTATGTTCTTTCAGAGTACTACACTACTGGAACTACATATTTTCAGATGGGGGTCGCCGGGCCAATTACATATCATCTTTGGGGGTCCTTGACATGAAAAGGTTTGACGACCACCGATATAGAAACGTAGGTTTTTCAGGAAACTGTCAGGATTTAGAAGACATATATTTTTTTTAGAATTGTCCTCAGGTCTAAATGGGTTAATATAGCCGGCCTAGCTGGCCTGTTATGGTATCTCTGTCGTGTATCTCTCAAGTGGTTTTGCCCATTATGTTGGTGTGTGTGTCCCCCCCCCCCTCCCCTAGATACAACGGGTAGAGATAGAGGTATAGTTTCCCTTTTTATTTACGTTTGCAATTAATTCACGATTTGCTTTGCCGTCGAACTGATTTCGATGTGTCTTGGCAGCATCGACAACATTGTGGTTAATATACGTCCGTTCGTAAGATGGGCGCTTCAGCGGCGTTTGTGGTTATTACCAGCGTTTAGAGGTGCACTTAGAGAGCATTTTAAATCTGTCATGTGAGAGAGATACTTGTCTACTTGCTGGCTCGGAGCTATCATTCATTCAGACGGCGATGCAAATCACTGGACGACTGCATCTCACTCGTATGATAATGTGTTTGATTTTAGCTACACTACAAGCCAAAGAGCATGCAGTGAAGCGCCTCGTTTCATGGATAAATGCTTAGTATCGTTGCGTTATTTTGAACATAAAGTCACACACAAATTTTGTCAAGACAGGGCTTGTCACTTTATTTCATTATTTCAAGAACAAGCTCTTTTTGAGGGGCGCCAGCCCCTCTTATATGCAGCTTTTGTCCCCACACGTCGCAAGATTTGCCATTGACAATGAACGGAGAAATTAGGTCAACATTCCGCTAAATATGACGTAAATTAAACATTAACCGCCATGCACATTAAACATTTACGTCCTATGTAAACGAGCAAATCAACAAACTATAAAGCGCAATCTAATCCTATGTAATCTAATTTTACACCATTTTCACCGCCTGGCCCTTGTTAGAACACGTATACCCAATCACATTTCACACTCGCAGTTCTGCAGTTTGAAGCTGCCAATGGCAATGGTGCCCCCCCAAGAGAGAGAGACACACACACACACACACACACGCACACACACAACCCCGCAGTCAGCTGAAAATAGATGTCTCTTAATTATATCCTCTCCAAAACAAGTGTTGCATGACACCGTGCTGCCTGCGTCGTCGTGTACATATTTCTCTAATGCGAAGCAGCAGTCTGTCGGTGTGAGCCGAGCACACATCATCCATTCTTGACAGCCCGCCGCGTGTACACTGTCAACCTCCTCTGTGTCAAAGCAGCGTCGACTAATTCTGAGATGAAAAATGTTCGTCGGCTACCTTTTTCCCCCTGATGAAAAACAACTAAGCTATGATGACTGAAACTGAGACTAAATATATTGACTATATCGTCAACAAATAAAAAACTGGAATGTTAGGAATGGACTATAGTGGACAAGAGATCCGGTATAAGTCATTTTACACTTGGTTTGAAGGCTGAAAAATAGCTCTCAGCACGCCGCAGCGTGGCGTGTTGTGGGCTTGTAGATCGGTCCGTCTGTTAAAAAAAAGGAGAAATTGAAAAAAAAAAAAAAAAAAGATTAATGGAAAACTGAGTTTCTTTTAGAGCTATTCAATAAAGGAATCCAATGCCTTCATGATAAATCCAATATGTTTTCCACACATTTTTGTGAGTAATATATTTTAGTTTTGAACTCCACCTGCTCCCTTTGTCCAGGTAACATCTCTCACTTCTGGGAGACGTGCACCTACAGTATGTGCACCTGTTTGAGGAACAGATTGCAGATCGCCTTTGTAATATTGCCTCAGGAGTGATTATCTTCTCCAATCTACAACCTTCTATGGTCAAGATTGCAATGTGGAGATCATCTGTTATAGCACATCTTCTATTCTCTCTCTCTCTCTCTCTCTCTCTCTCTCTCTCCCTCCATCCCTGTATTCCCAGAGGAGAGATTCACACTATATATTGAATGAATATTACATGAAAATTGAGCTGTAGTTTGTATTCTGTGTAGCTGTGTTGTGAGCTTGTAGTATGATGACACATGGCACTGGAATGTGTTATTGTTGTGATGTTGGTAAAGCAACACATGGGCTTAAGAGTGTTAACAGCACACACACACACACACGATGCAGAAAGAAAATGGAAACATGCAGTGTGGCTGGAACAGTTGTAAGTACATACTATGGACTGGAACAGTTGTAAGTACATACTATGGGCTGGAACAGTTGTAAGTACATACTATGGACTGGAACAGTTGTAAGTACATACTATGGACTGGAACAGTTGTAAGACATACTATGTTCTGGAACAGTTGTAAGACATACTATGGGCTGGAACAGTTGTAAGACATACTATGGACTGGAACAGTTGTAAGACATACTATGGGCTGGAACAGTTGTAAGACATACTATGGGCTGGAACAGTTGTAAGACATACTATGGGCTGGAACAGTTGTAAGACATACAGTACTATGGGCTGGAACAGTTGTAAGACATACTATGGGCTGGAACAGTTGTAAGACATACAGTACTATGGGCTGGAACAGTTGTAAGACATGCTATGGGCTGGAACAGTTGTAAGACATGCTATGGGCTGGAACAGTTGTAAGACATGCTATGGGCTGGAACAGTTGTAAGACATACAGTACTATGGGCTGGAACAGTTGTAAGACATGCTATGGGCTGGAACAGTTGTAAGACATGCTATGGGCATTAGACAACAACACATCATTCAACGCAAAACAGACAATGGTGTCCAGTATGTATACAGCAACGGGTGTAACATAATTACATTTAAAAACATATATATTTTTGTAATTCCACAGACTGACCAAAAAGGGCAGCGCAACACCCGAAAAGGGTTTCATTCATTCTTTCAACAGCAACAAGTTGATTTGATCTCCCACCCAAGAGCTGAACCCCCCCCCCCCACACACACACACACCTCCCAATCCTCCACACACTGCGGCGGCCATAAATCATCTCCACACAGGAGAATACAATCTGTCATGGAGCATTTCCTCTGCCTGCCATCCTCTTCTTGTGCACCCATACCTTCCCTATAGTCTCTGCTGTTTGATCACTTTGATTTGTTCAAACAGAATAGGGCTCTCTGTGTTTACTACTGTGTGGGGGGAGGGGGGGGGGGGGGGGGGTTCCACTCCGCAGGTGGCGTATCCGAGTGTACCTTTCATTTATTTTTAATGGCGGTATGTGGCCCCTGCAGGATGTGGTCACAGGCTCGCCACTCTCTCTCTCTCTCTCCACGCCCCTGAGTGGTCACTGATGAGAATGGGGGGAGGGTAAACGGTCAAAATGTGAAGGTCGGCTTTTCGCAACGCTTCTTACTGCAAATTCTAGCCTGGCTGCCACCACGGATGTGAGGGACGAGATGTACAGCATAGGGCTTTAAGCAACTAGTCGACTATTCAACTAGTCGACTAATAAAACCCACTAGTAGACTTTGTTGGTACTAGTTGACTAATCTCCACGTGGGTTTCTATGATTTTGTATAATTCCGTCTAACCCTATATGCTTGACGTTCAGCTATAGTGTTGATTTTTGTCCTAACACAAACATTAAATGCCACTGACAATGAATGGACAATTTCCGTCATATGTAGACGAGCAAATTGGCTATTTTTGTCTACACAAATACTCAAATTCCCGTTGATAATGATTCTGAATGGGAGGCATACTTAGTTTTAGGTTTAGGTGTGCTGCCCCGTGGGAGGTTAGGGTTTGAGATAGGTTGTAGGACTAATGACTAGTCTAAACTAAGTACTACACCCTTCTGAGTTCTGAATGGATGATGTGCGATGACAAGAGCGCAGGCTTGTTCACAGATGTGTGTCTCTCTGTTGCCTCCATAAGTAATGGACGTTGCTAGCAGCAGTGGAACCTTCTGGCAGAGCTGCAGATTATTGGCAGAAATTATATTGTCATTATTTTGTGTGTGGATTTGGATGATTTGACTTTTCGCACGGACGCACACCTATATCTATGTCTGTCTAACAGTAGGAAATATAAGAAATAAATTCCTAATGCAGGTCACAGTTTGATGTACTGCAAAGTCCCCTTATCATTCACTAAACTCACCCCACACAGCCGTCATTTTGTTTTTGTTGTACTACTGAATCTGACAGTGGACCATGCAGCCGTGGGAAGATATTTCCAGTAGGAGGTGCTGAAAGTTAACCTGACGCCAGTCGGGGGCAAAATGCACGCGCATTTTCACGTGGGAAAGTGGCTTTTACTTCCCCTCTCCACACGCATGAGCAAACTGACACACTGTAGGCAATTAACCAGGATAAGACGCCGATACTGTGATACAGCATATTTATTAGGCCTAGTAACAGAAATCTGTTTTGATTAAAATTATTATTATTTCTCCTGTCCGAGGGGAGGGCTGTGCCTGGGGGCAGGGGGTGCTCTAGCCATGGTTCACATGACGCTCGTACTTCACGAGCGCCATGGCTTAACTTCCTCCTGTTTTACGCGATCGCCACATTCACAGTCCAAACGTGTATATAAACATTCCCATTTCAAATAGAAAGTACTCGCCACGTGTGCCACGGGTGTTAGAAATGTGCTGGTACAGCGATTAGCATTGCTGCATCCCGCATTGTTTAATGTTTATATACACGTAACGTAACAGCTGACGTTATGAAATGCGAGTCAAGCATGCCTCTGTCCAGACTGAGTAGCGCGAGTGACAATTCAGAATCACGAAACACAGCGATTCAGGCTAGGAAAAAAACTAAACTAAACACAACCCATGAAAAAAAACAAAAAACAGACACACTGCAGTAAAGCTGTTTGAGCCTATAAAAGCCTGTCTGATGTTAATAATGCTGCAGGCTCAGCCTGTGAAGTGCAGTGGAAGTGTGCCAGACTATAGCAGTGCAAGGGCCAGTGGACAGAGGCCTGTCTTTCATCCACGTAGTGGGGGAAGCCCCCGTGCCACTGCGGGCTGCCCACACAGCACCTCACACAAAGCTGCCTCTGTCTGTCCCCCTCCGTCCCCCCCCCTCTGTCCCTCTGCCAGTGGGCACAGTCCCCATGGGGTGGGGGGGGCATAGGAATGTCTCTCTCATGCTTATACTCATGCGCGTGCAGTGCACGCACACACACTCACAAAATACTACCACTGCAGAAGCATAGCGGATAATATAACAAGCACATGTTCGCACCAACTCTGTGTGTGTGTGTGTGCGGCTGCGTGTGCCTGGCTGTGTCACCATTACAAGTTGGATAGCTCACGTAGCATTGCACATCAGTGGAGAATGTGCCCCCCACGGGCAGCGTGCGGCCGCCTGCTCGCCAGCCTGTGTCACACCGATGGCCAGAGAGAGAGAGAGAGAGACACCGGGGTCCGCTAACGCGCCATCGAGTGCACACACACACCTGCTAATTAGACTGAGCTGACCGAACGCGGCGAAAACCCTTCTTACCCACTCGAACCCTGGCTGGCACCCATATTCTTCTGAGGACCCGAAAGTCGCAGATCGTTGTGAAATGTTAGGAGCAGAAGGAGAGCTTGTAGATCAGATTTCTTTTTTTAGGCAAAGACTTGTGGTTTAGTGGGGGAACTGGAGCAGACCAACTACAGAGCTGTCCACTAAGTATACAGGCCAGGTTTAAGTGATTAACCCATTTAGGCCTGACCTCAAAATAAAATAAAAGATCTTCTAAATCCTCCAGTTTTTTTTAAATAAATGTTTTCGCGATTTTTCAAAAATAGCAGACCTACGAGCTCGTAGCGCGCCACTCGGTGGCGCACTACGAGCTCGTAGATCTGCTATTTTTCAATAGCTAAATTATGACATAATGTTTAAAACACCAAAAGGGGTAGAAGCAAACAATTTAGATACTGCCGCTCTGATTAGTTTTTTCGTTTTCGTGCTTTACTTTGTCCTCGTCGTAAATAAAGTGTTTACTATTATTAATATTATTTCTGTTAGGATGTCATGCCATGCCATGACAGAAATAAGTGTACTTTATGTACCCGTGTCATGCACAAGACAAAGATAACACCTTGATTTAACTCTGAGCACGTATAGTATACTGTACAACTTTATAGGCAAAATGATTGAGGAGGGTTGCGGAGTGTACTGTAGTGCATATAGTGGCTTTGATTTCATTGGAATGCATAGTAGAGTTATGATAAGATCATTCTGTTTATCGCTTGTTGTTTATGCACGACCATAATGCTGCTGCACGCGTGCATTATAATGCGATTTCATGGCTTTTAAAATAGGATTTGTGTTTGTTTTCCACGACTGCGGTGCCAGATATGTGGGGGTTTGCCTTAACCCATTCTGACCGGGAACCCGTTTTGGTGTTAGCATCATGTTATGCTTTATCTATTGAAAAACAGCAGATCTACAAGCTCATAGCGCGCCACCGAGTGGCGCGCTATGAGCTTGTAGGTCTGCTATTTTTGAAAAATCGAAGAACGACTGACATTTTTCAGAATCTGATCTCAGGTCAGAATGGGTTCATCAGACCAGTTGTGTGTCCAGTGGAAACCTCGTATGAATCTGATCTCAGGTCAGAATGGGTTAATGAGGTGTTCTAAATAATGATGACACTTGCCTGACGCCACCCCAGCAGACGGAAACGACATGTATACGCTTTGTGTCGTGTTTGTTATACGTGTATTTCTTGCTCTTATGCGTGCAGTGATGGTGTCACTCTCGCGGGTTAGTCGTTCGGCGTGGCGTGTTTTGCCTTTGCCCAGATGGTGATTTCATGGTGAAAATACCAGCCATATGCTCCTCACCACCGCACGAGTTTCAGTCACATCGGGTCAGTGGTGGTTCTCGACCTCTCCGGGCTGCGACCCCCCCAAAATAATCATTTGAACTGATGTGAGGACCCCCCACCCCCACCCTGACAAACACTTGCAATTGCAGGAGTTTACATTTCGGTTTGACTCTGTTCCACAGATAAATATTGTGAAAATAGCCGATCTAAAAGCTTCACAACGCCCCGCATTGTGAGGCGTTGTTAGCTTGCAGATCAGCTATTTTCTAAATGTTTGCCTCTTTCGTATACCGGTATATTCCTTGACAATTTGGACCAACTTTTGACCAGTTTTATAGTAGTTTTGATGCAGCGATGGTCTTTAAAAAAAATTAATTTCATTTATTTATTTATTTCACTGACAGGTTATGCTTAAGGCCTCCCACAACACAACCCCTTTACATATTCCAAAACTCTCTCAAACCTTTCTGCCAGGGCTATAATACACTCGCTGTTCTCATCAGCCCCTAAAGCTGATAATTGTGGGTCTTTTCTTTTTCTATTCCAGCAGTTTCTCACATATGAGCTTTTAATGGGAGCACTTGGGTGTATTATCTGAACAAAGCCGCATGTGCTTTGCTCTCTTAACCCATTTTGACCTGGGAACGATTCTATTAATGTCATCTAAATCCTGACTGTTTTCTTGAAAAAGCTATGTTTTTCTATGTCAGTCAATTTACAATTTAGGCATTTAGCAGACGCTCTTAATCCATAGCGACTTACATTAAGCAAGAACAAAAAAGCATGGGAATACATCACATAAAAAGCATTTATCATGAAACATGCATAAGCTAAGAAAGTAACAGTGGAATATCTATATAATGAAACTATACATATAAACTATACATATATATACTACTATGCTATACATATGTACTATGACGTGCTATGACTACATACAGTACAATGCAATTATAGTGCTGTCTACATAACATGCTATAAGTCTGTATCAAATGCTGCCGCCAGTTGTTCTCAAACACTTTCAAGTCACTTTTCACGATTCTTCAAAAAATAGCAGACCTAGAATAGATCAGAATAGACCAGAATAGATCTGCTATTTTTCAATAGCTAAAGCATAACATAATGCTAACACCAAAAAGGGGTTCCCCGCGCAAAATGGGTTAATAAAGTGGCTTATGGGTCGGAGAAATTGAACAGCGGGGGGGAAAAACGGCCCCATGAATGAATTAGTCATCTGCAACAGATTACCGCAGCAATAAAAATAACATAGTTTCTTTCTTTTTTTCATCTCGGACCGCGCGGCGTGCCATGCTAAAGTCACCCTGTATCACCTCCGCGAGGGGAATGGGCGTGGAGGAGCACCGTATCACGTCCTATATAGGATTAAATCGTTTGTTTAATCTCCCTCAGCTTGTGTATTTTTGGGGCCAAAGCGATTTGACCTCCTGAACCCCCGAACTGAGTTTCACAAAGCGCGCCGAGTGCCCTGACATGTTGCCCTCTTTATATAAAAGAAAAGAGAAAAAAACCCCACCTAGAGTCTCTGTTTTCAGCCACGGTGACTTTCTAATTACGGGCACACAGAGCATTTTCCCTAATAACCACCACCACCACCACCATGCACTGGTCAGCTTGGAATCTGATGATAATGACCCTTCCGGGGCAAAAGCAATCTGTGAGGTTGAGATGAGAAGGCATGAAGTTCAAGTGACAAATAACACATGTCAAGTGTTTTCTTTTATCTCTCTCTCTCTCTCTCTCTCTTTCATCCATTTCTGGACTATACTCTGGCTCTTGGTAACCATGGTAACATGACTGTCGGGGCGGCAGTAGAAAAAACAATGTTGTAGGGTTGAGTTAAAAGAGCCGTGTTCTGATTAAATGACCACACACGTCCCAGCCATATAGTCATAGCACTGCATGCTCACAGCAAGCGCACACAACATACACGTCACAACGAGAATGTGACGTGAGCTTGAATGAAGGTCTGTTATGTTTTCAGAACGTTCGCCTGCTGCTACAGATCGGCTATAGCATCTGCAGGATATCTGGGATCTTTCGTGTATAGAGGGGTGGGGGGGGGGGGTAAAGGGAGGGACCCAAGGACAGAGCCCTGGGGGACTCCCGGTCAAGGAAGTATACCAGTATATGGGGTTCATGTGGTTCGGTCACTTTAGGGCCCCCCCCCCCCCCCACTGCTGTGTGTGTGCGTGCGTGCGCGTGCATAGCTGTCTTTTTGTGTGTTTCCGTTATTGCGCTCTGAAGCCATCCGTCTCTCCGCTTTACGAGTTGTTTCCAAAGGGCCGCACCACCACTATAAAGTGCCACCAATGCTCTCAACTGTCTCCCATTAAAGCTGCAACTCCCAAACGTGTGTGTGTGTGTGTGTGTGTGTGTGTGGGGGGGGGGGGGGGACTTAAATGTCACCACGCAAACAAAGCAGCATTCGCTATAGTATACTAGCTGCTCTTTCCAGTTCTCGGGAGATCCGTGATGTATATTAATGTCTCTCTCCACCAGGCCGAAGGCATGGGGAGAGACTATGTTTTGCATGACTATTACAGATTCAGATTCTGTCCAAAAATCCCGCAAATCGTTACACACTATATCTCTATAGTCATGTGTTCAAGACGGATGTGTCCGATATTTCAGATTCCATCCTAATTGGCTAACATTGGCTTTCAAAGTTTGCAGGATTGGCCAGTTTTGAACAAAAGCCTCAAATCGTGAACGGAGCGTGCAATTTACGTGACATCTTTCACAGACTTTCCTACTAGGCTGAGGAATATATCCCACCCTTGGCCTGTTACAGCACCACCAACACTGCAACAGGTGGATTTTTTTCAAACCACATTTTTGGAACAAAATGCCTCAAATCATCTAATTGCCATTCACGGCGTAAGAAGAAATGTCACCCTTTATTGGCCTAATATAGCGCCACCAGGAGGCCACAACCTGACCTGACCTGGTGGAGACCTGTGCCCCCGAGGGGCACCTTTTCTAGTTTAGTTGTGCATCTGGTTCGTCCGCTTAAAAAAAAACGGCCGATCTACAAGCTCACAGCGCGGGCCGATGCTTTTAGATCTGTGTTTCGCCGCACAATGAGGTATACATTCGACTCCTAACCACGACCGATGGAGTCTCTGGCTCCTCAGTGGAGGCACCGTTGCGCGTCATCCTATACTACACTTGACAATTTCCTGGGTTGGGGGTTGGGGGGTGTGCTTCGCCTGACCAGGATGTACCCGATCGAACAGTATCAGTACAAATACATAAATGAAAAGCACAAGCAGTTTTCCTCCTCCCTGGTGGTGCAGGGTGGCCTTTTGAGAGGTGGAGACGGTGGAGAAATATAGAAGAAGAGTTGAGTAGAAGAGAATACAACAAAATACTAAGTGGGGGGATTGTGTATATGAGAGAGAGAAGGGCAAAGGAAAGGGGAAGAGAGAAACAAAGTGTATGTACGCAGCAGCTTGTAGGCCAGCGATCTGGAAACTCTGTGATATTGCTTTTATGCTCCCTTCCATCTGCCATTTCTCCTACGGCATGTCTTCTCCCATTTTCCTCATTGCTCCCGCACGCACGCACGCGCACACACACACACACACACACACACACACACACACACACCTGCCGACCCACCTCCCCAGCCCCGGCTCCCCCTCACTCACAGGTATACACTTTAGGCTAATGTACCGTTTAATAGCATAAGAGGCCCGACGCAACAAAAAAAAGAAAGAAAAAAAGCTGACTCGCCCCACCGTGTCCTTCCTTGGCATGCGAGGCATTCAGATGCTTGTCATTGTCGTCGCCGACAGGTCACCGACTGTTGTGGCTATTAGCCTATAGTGTGGAGGAGAATTAGTCCATTTTGGTGTTAAATGTTATGCTTTAGCTATTGAAAAATAGTAGATCTACAAGCTCATAGCGCGCCACTCGGAGCTTGTAGGTCTGCTGTTTTTGAAAGAAAGTCTTTTTCAGAAAACTGTCAGGATGTAGAAGACATTTATAGAATCTGATCTCAGGTCAATTAGAGAACTGCATCCAAACCCCTCTCTCTCTCTCTCTCTCTCTCTCTCCTGATAACATTCATTGGAGGGGTGGGTCGGTGTGGGGTGGGTGGGGGCGTCTCGCTAACCTGAGAGTACAGAAGCACTTATCCTGCGCCTCATTGTGCCGTGTGGACAATGGGCCCGCCGCAGCCCTCTGAGACATGACCCGCTCTGCGTCCCACGCCACTGTCCAGCCTATATATATATATATATATATATATATATACCGCTGTGGGGGCTTTTTAAAGTCCCCTTTCTGGTACAATGGCAGCGATGCATTAACCTAATGGCTCTCTCCCTCCCTCTCTCTCTCTGTCTCTCTCTCTCTGCCACAACTGCTCCCCTCCAGCCCCACCCCCACCCCCCAAAAATCTCGCCTCCTCCACTCGGTCCGCCTCCTAGTGCCCGGAAACGGAACTGTTTTCCCGCCGGTCCGCGAACCACGTCGTATACGATGACATCACGCGCATCACAGGCTTTTTACTCTCCTATATACTCTTTTCCCGTGACGGCGGTGAATGACCTGTCATCTCGGTGCAAAGTGCAAAAAAGCCTCAGGTGGTGCTCGTTTTCCCCAGAGGCTGAATCAGCTGTGTGGTGGTGGCTGCGTGTGGCCTGGTGTGTCTGTAACGGAAGCCAGATGGAAATGGCAGTTGAACAGATGACGGGGGCACAGTAGCGTGAGTGTTTGTGATCTAGTGAGCGGCGCGCGAGCACACACACAGCTGTAGACGCAGTAATTGTGATCGCATGGGGCTGCAGCGAATGACTATTCAATTAGTATATGCCATTAAGATGATGTTAGGAGGGGGGGGGGGGGGGGGAACAACAACATACAACATGTTTTAAGCCAGCAGTCAAAAACAATACTTTTCATTTCATAGTGTGGAACAAAGACGAGCATTATTATTCACATGCTGGTGTTACTGTACACGGCACACCACTAAACCCATGATATAGTTTGTCATTCAACTGCACATGCAACAGAGGGTATGCCCTATGCATGTGACATCATCATCATACTGTACCTGGGAGTTATAACGGAACGCCTACTGCGGGGCAAAAAAAAACTACTTTCTGCCCTTGACAGCCCATACCGTACATCCAAACGGAAAGGTCCTATCTGATTGACAGCCCATACCGTACATCCAAACGGAAAGGTCCTATCTGATTGACAGCCCATACCGTACATCCAAACGGAAAGGTCCTATCTGATTGACAGCCCATACCGTACATCCAAACGGAAAGGTCCTATCTGATTGACAGCCCATACCGTACATCCAAACGGAAAGGTCCTATCTGATTGACAGCCCATACCGTACATCCAAACGGAAAGGTCCTATCTGATTGACAGCCCATACCGTACATCCAAACGGAAAGGTCCTATCTGATTGACAGCCCATGCCGTACATCCAAACGGAAAGGTCCTATCTGATTGACAGCCCATACCGTACATCCAAACGGAAAGGTCCTATCTGATTGACAGCCCATACCGTACATCCAAACAGAAAGGTCCTATCTGATTGACAGCCCATACCGTACATCCAAACGGAAAGGTCCTATCTGATTGACAGCCCATACCGTACATCCAAACAGAAAGGTCCTATCTGATTGACAGCCCATACCGTACATCCAAACAGAAAGGTCCTATCTGATTGACAGCCCATACCGTACATCCAAACGGAAAGGTCCTATCTGATTGACAGCCCATACCGTACATCCAAACGGAAAGGTCCTATCTGATTGACAGCCCCTCATCTTGTAATTGCCTCATACAAGCATTCAGGTCCAAAAAATAAACAAGCTGTCTCTGCGGTATTGTCAGGGAGGTGTCTCTGTATATCGTTTGCGACAGTCCGTCACATATATTTGATACAGTCTGTGTCTAGCGAAGATGTAACTAATTCAGTAGCAGCAACAATAGCGTTTTCTCTCAGTCAGTTGAAATCAAAAATTATGTCATCACACAGTTCTTATATGAGGCGATCTAAAATCCCCCCTATGGGGATTACAATGCGAATAAAAAGTACATGAACCTGTGGATTTGCGGCCTCTACCGATATCGACGTCAGACTTATTGTCATCGAGCATGCAGATCAGAGATCAAGAACCATTGCATTACTGGTAACTTAACGGGGAGATTGCATCGATCCAGGAACACAAGTATACAGTATTACTGTACATCAAGGACAATATACAAACCACCTCCTTTCAAGACCTTCTGCATTATTAATGCCACAATGACAGGCCATGTCACGGGCGTGACCGCCGCAGTGCAGGCCAGAGAGCTCATGGGAAATGTAGTCGGATGAATTTGACAGTGGTTCCAACACCTCTTATGTTCTATTTCCCAGGAGTAAAGGCGTATGAAATGCAGAGGACAGGTAGATGGAATGTATGCATACTAGTGGGAAAATAATAAGAATATAAAACAAGGCGCTTTGCAAGCACCTGGCTAAAAAAAAAAACAGTTTAAAGTCAAATAGCATACTGTACCACAATTAGTTGGCGGCGATTGCAAAGGACGTGAAAGTTAGATCTTCTAATGAGAGTGCATCGAACCAGCACCAGAGAGTTTGGAATTTGAATGGACGGGTATAAGTCAAAAGGGAGATGCGATGCGCTGCGTTTCATTGTACCAAACGCGTCTTTGAACTGTACCTATATAAGCGATCTGATAGTAAAATATTCAATCAATTGTATGTTTACATCAATTTGTATGTTTCACTTTCAATCAATCTGTAATGTGTCAGGGCTGCAGCCTGCAGGCTATCAGAAATTATGTGGAGAAAAAAAAACTTTAGTTAAACTTGCAGAGTGACAGATTACTTTACCTGGGTTACATCTTCTGATAGTGCTGACATGACATACTGTAATAATCCCATCTAGTGTTTAATTAGCGCGACGGAACGTGACAGAATAGGCTACAGCTGAGCTATGTTGCGCTGCTGACAGGCACATGAACACAGTAACACAATCATGCGTTGAAACAAGGTGGTTAAAGATACCAAGAAGGAGTGGACAGTGATGTCACTGTTATGCAACACGGCGTCGGAAGTAGCCTATAGTAGCTTTTAGAGAGAACATCTCACCTCTTCTTCCGTCTTGTGGCCTTCTGTGGCATCCTATCCTGCATCCTATCCTCATGGCCTTCTGTGGTGTCCTATCCTCATGGCCTTCTGTGGTGTCCTATCCTCATGGCCTTCTGTGGTGTCCTATCCTCATGGCCTTCTGTGGTGTCCTATCCTCATGGCCTTCTGTGGTGTCCTATCCTCATGGCCTTCTGTGGTGTCCTATCCTCATGGCCTTCTGTGGTGTCCTATCCTCATGGCCTTCTGTGGTGTCCTATCCTGCATGCGGTCCCGTCCCACTTGTAGCGGTGGTTTTGGAGTAGCATACGGAGTAAGCGCCTAATGGCGCTTGTGGTTGACAGTCTCTCCACCGGGGCAACTTGCTTAAAGAACTTCTGTCTAGCTTTTTGTCAGATTCACCACACACTATTTGGCATACATGTCTGCGTAAAACTGCACCTATAACACTGACTTGTAGGTTTACAATGACAACAACACACAAGAAAGCACAGGCCTATTCTCTGGTTTTATTGATAGCAATTTGTATGTAAAATAAGAAAATACATTTGGGTTATACCCAGGGTCCCACATGCATGTTTATAGTGCATATTTCGTTTATTTAGTTTGTCATCTTTGCTTCAGTACATTTAAATGTTCAAAATACGTATAGTGATGACAATGATTGATTGGATGATTATATTATTTTGTATAGCCTTTTTACATCATCATTGGTGTTATACTCCAGAACAAAAGCCCTGCCAAACTGATATGTGCACTGGAATTGACACAGATGTACAGTGCAATGCAGTACAGTACAGTACAGGGTAGACACATAGACGCCTATACGATATCCATGTTAATGTAACTCCAAGGAGTGTACGTACACATGGAAACCGATGGAGCAGCAGGAACGCCCACGTACCGTACGTACGATAGACCTGCCATAAGGGGTGAATAGATGAAAGGAAAGCTTGGGGTCATTGCATGTTTTTGATGTTCTGGCCTTTTCTCCAGGGAATGAGTGAAAGCATCGGTAATTACAACTGATCCAAGCGGCTATCCGGCCAGACACCGATGACAGGACCACTTGTAAGATACTCCCATGTGCCCTGATACAGCCAGGGTCATTGTGTGTGCGTGTGTGTGTGTGTGTGTGTGTGTGTGTGTGTGTGTGTGTGTGTGTGCTTGTTTGTTTTGAGTCACACGCCGAAAATATATTTATTTTCTAATATTAGTTTTTTGGGGGGCTTTTGGACAGTACGTCACAAAGTGTGAATCAAGCATGAGGCGCTGCCATCGCATCAATAATAAACAGGGAGGCTGTCAAGCGGCAGAGTCTTTCCAGCGTGAGAGATTCATTGTCCAACTCGATGACGTTCCAGACACCATAGTCATGACGAAAGGTGCCAAAACCTCAAGCAGCCTGGCATGGGGATATTGCAACGGTTGTTGTCTCAGTTGTGCCCATGGCTTGTCTTTTATTTATGCGTTATTCCGGGGCTCCGGATTGGAACCTTGGGATGGACTCGCTCTGATGGTGGCAGCGGGGCAGGTGTGTCCCCTTCGTCATATGACGATGAGTGGAGATCAATAGCGTATCGATGTGTATTCATCATGATGCCTCCTATAGTCCTTTATACTGTGTGTGAGAGGATGCAGTAGATGAGACCAAATTAATGGAGAGAGAGAGAGAGAGAGAGAGACGATGAGGCTAGTTTCAAAAAGAAGAATCATTAGTTTCACTGTATTGCCTCATAAGATGTTCTTTCTCTGTCCTTCCCTTCCACGTAATCCTTTCCACACACACACACACACACACACACACACGCATGTGTGCATGCCACGCACACACACACACACACACACACACACACACACACACACACACACACACACACACACACACTACACAATATAGGAGTCAACACACCGAGCATAATAATGTCTTTTTCATGACATGGCTTTGTTATACCGAGGAGAAAGAAGGCCCAGTCCCTTTTTTTTCCTTCTTCTTCTTCTTGTGGTGGCGCCGCTGCTGCCGAATGTCTTCCATTATTAAGCTGTGTATAGACCTCTTTGTTGGTCTTAAATGGTACAGGGCACTGGCAGGGAGGCATGGAAAGACAAAGCCCAACAACTATACAAAGTGCTCTGCCATTGTGGAAAAGGGGGGGGAAGAAAAACAACTTAGCTCCATGGAACGGGATGGAGTCAGTGTGTGTATAGCCACTCTCAGGGCCATTATAGAATGTGACTATACTATACCTTTACGGGAAAAAGAGCACGGTTTATCCATGGATGTATAACAGGTTAAAACGTATACCGCGCGCTTTTCCTTTTTGTCCTTCCTGACAGCCGACCGCTTAACCCGTTCTGGGCGGCAACCCCTGTTGGTGTTTTAAGCATTATGTCATCATACTTCAGCTATTGAAAAATAGCAGATCTACAAGCTCGTAGCGCGCCACTCTACGAGCTTGTAGGTCTGCTATTTTTTGGGAAATCGCGAAAAATGTGGCGCGAATCTTTGAATACAATATCCTTTCACAGTGAACGTTTTTTAACTCAAATCTTTGCTTCTGGGAGGGTCCCTGGAACAGCATATTTTGAGATGGGGGGTCGGCGGCCAATTTACATTTTTGGGGGTCTGTGACGTGAAAGCGTTTGAGAACCACTGACATAGAAACATTAGGGTTTTTCAGAAAACAACAGAAAACATTTTTAAGAATCGCTTTCAGGTCCAAACGGGTTAATGGATTTCCCTGGTTTTTGAAAGCCACCAACCGGGAGGAAATCGGACGAAGAAAGTCGAGTCGCTGGGCATCGAACCAAGACTTCTGTTCTCATTTCTGTCAGGTCCTGAAACGGTCCTCGTGGGATTCCTCAAAAGTAGCGTTTCTCCCTTTTTCTTTGGGCGATTGACAGGGTTAGGCTGGATACACTGTGTCCCAAAGGGACAGTTTTCCTGCAGTTTCACCTAAACGAGAAGGAAGTGGATCCGACACATGGCTCCATGTGTCGACGTACTATCTGAGAGTCCTTCGGTTAATGCCCTGACGTACATCGTTGCAGCATTTCTAGACTCGCTGTAGTGGAGACGTACGTCGGTTGTAGTTTTCTTGACATGAAGTTGAAGTCACTTAGACATCCTTTTGTGATCCCTTATGTATTACCCTGTCTCAGTTTCCTGCCATAGAGTCCTAAAAACTGCAAAAGCCATAAGAATATGATTTGTTAAGGGCTGTGCAGTACTGAGTACACTACTGTATGCATTGCAAAACACACACACACACACACACACACACACACACACACACACACACAGGAGCGGCCACATCATGCTGGTCCTTTGTTATAGTGTGTGTGTGTGTGTGTGTGTGTGTGTGTGTGTGTGTGTGTGTGTGTGTGCGCACGTCCCTAAATTCTGAAATCTGCTGTAATCTCAGCCTCACCAAGGCCTGCTCGTGGGTCTCAAGCCTCCTAATTAGCTAAGATAATTAACCTAGGCTGCGTGTCCAGTACCTCAACGTCTCACTCGTTATCGGTGGCCTTCAGATCCAGAACGTTCTGCAGGGGCGGTGGTGTATGGCCACCATTGACATCCAATATGAGGCAAATCCTTTCTAGATTTCCTTTACTTTGACATGTCACATGCTACTTAAAGAGGGTTTTCACGATGCTGAACCCATTCCAAGCTTTGCATGAAACAAACTCCTTGGGCTGCCCTCATCACAAATGTGACATCAGCACATTTGGGAAAGTGGCTATGGCCAAATTTAGCCCAATGAGTGTTTTTTTTTTATGCAAGACTAGTGCCTCAGAAGCTCTATTTCTGTCCGCCACTGCCACTGGACAGTGACACGTGGATAAGTGGCACGGGGGGAGATGTGGACCAGCATAGCCTAGGTTGAGCTGAAGGACGTGCACTGGAACCTTTTGTCTGGCACCCTTATAGGGAGGAGGAGAAGAGGGGGTCGACATGGACACTACAGGGCAGTGGAATAATGGGGTACAGCAGGACAGAGATGGACAGAAGTTGTGAGAGTAAACAATTGGATGGAGGGATTCTGTGGATGGGACCAGCAGGGTTCTGAATGGGCTGCACAATGCCCAGCTGTGTTCCATTAGGCATTGATTGGATGTCAGTGAATGACCCAAAACTATACAACGTCTGTATATGTTGGTTTTAAACCCTACAGTATATACCTCCCAAAGTGGGGTCCGGGGTCCCCCAGGGGTCCTTGAGGGAGTTCCAATGGGGCCCCCAGCTAAATGATAGTTTGCAACCAAATGGACCCTTATGGGTCTGTAACTCTGAGAGTTACATTAACCTTGATTTTACAATATGAATTGAGGGTCCCAGAGATAGAAATGCCATTAAATGGGGGGGTCCGTAGACTAATGCATGTCACACTGAGGGGTCCTTGAAATGAAACGGGTTGAGAATCACTGCTAGAGCCATAAAATCCGTGTCAATTTGGGGTTCCTTGACATGAAAAGGTTTGTTGAACCACCACTATACTGTACCTACAGTAGTAGACCAGGGTGTGCGTGCGCACTCGCGTGCATTTGTGGCGTTCAAAATAGTTAACGGCACAACTCCAAAACATTTCCTTTGTGCATTATTGAGGCCAGCTTGTCATGTAGCCTATATATCTGAGCAAACCTTAGTCAGACGGAAAACAAATCTCTAAATTCCCAGAATCCCAAACAACTGTCACTCTCTCTTCCTTTGTCTTGAATTCCCACACTCTCACACATACAATTATATGTATAATTGCACACCAGAAAATCTGCAGTGGGATATCTCTCTCTCTCTCACCGCGCGCACGTGTGTGTGTGTGTGTGTGTGTGTGTGTGTGTGTGTGTGTGTGTGTGTGTGTGTGTGTGTGTGTGTGTGTGTGAGTCCTTGCGTGTAATTGTACAGGCATGTGTGTGTCAGTGAAAATAAAAAGAATCATCCCTATAACCCCCCCCCCCTCCTCCACTGGCCCTGCAGGCATGAAGGACATTCAAGAGCCGGGGTCTTTTAACACCCTCACTTTATGTCCCCAACAAACACCTCCACACATTCACACACAGTCCACACTGTGGCTTCAACCCGGAGGTCAATAACCTATAGCTTTCCCACTTTCTCTCACTCTCTTTGTGCGTGCGTGCGACCGTGCATGCGTGCGTAGCGCGTGTGTGCACAGCGTGCGTAGTGCGTGCGTGCGTGCACAGCGTGCATGCGTGCGATTGTGAAATGAGTCCTCTGGAAACAATCTTTAGTCGACTCCCCAGGTCGTTGCACGTCTGCACGATGCTGTGGGGATTGCATTATGACCCTCCTCATAACAATCTAGACTCTTATCTGTCTCTCTCTCTCTCTCTCTCTCTCTCTCTCTGTCTTGCTGCAGGCTCGTTCTCCCCTAGCCTCGTATATCCCCCCCCCCCCCCCCCCCCCGCAAATTGCTTAATTCAGACTTTCAACACTCGGCGTCCCTCGTGTGCAAAACAAAGTTTGTTTTTCATTAAGCTAAGCGAGGCGGTTTTGGGCAGAGCACACATGTGTTTGGCAGCGGCGTGCAGCGGGCGAGACACACACACACCCGTCGAACCCTGTCGCCCCCCGAAATAACCCATTCAGGACGGGGAACCCCTTTTTGGGTGTTTTACTTTTAAGCATTATGTTATGCTTTAGCTGTTGAAAAATAGCAGATCTACAAGCTCATGGCGCGGCACCGAGTGCCGCGCCACGAGCTTGTAGGTCTGCTATTTTAGAAAAATCGTGAAAATATATAATATTCTTTCAGAGCAAACGTTTTTTAACTCAAATCTTTGCTTCTTGGAACAACATATTTTCAGATGGGGGGGGGGGGGGGGGGGGTCGGCGGCCGAATACAGATAATTCTGGGGGTCCTTGACGTGAACAAGGTTGAGCACCGCTGACATAGAAAACAGTTTAGAAGCTTTTATTTTTCTTTTTAATCTGCTTCAGCTGGTCTCAATGGGATAGACTGGCTGTCTGCTCCGCATGCGTCCGACTGCTTCTCACGCTGATGATGATCACCACCGGCTGTTTAGTTTATACGCTCTTTTGTTTTTGCGAGCGAGTCATTCCGACACTTCTGCCCTGAAGTTGTCACAAGTGGTATATAACGGCAACGCATGGCGAGGCACGGTTATTACGATGCACGAGGTTATGCGCGAGCGAGCGCCGCGTCACGCCGTTTACAATTTGAAAACGTGCCACTAATGACTGAGGTGCCCTTGGCTTGTTTACACGCTCGCGGCTTAATTGAAAAAATAAATAAAGCAACGTTAATGTCGGGCGACACCACATTGTATGACAAAATATGATGTCTTGCCTTTTAGCCCTCAACTGCTCAAGTAATGCTGCTCAGGGGCCAATATCCTATAGGCCAGGGATTCACACACTTAACACGGTGAGGACCCCCACATAAACATAGCCTCTGTATGTGCCCCCCCCCCCCCCCCCCCCCCATTGCTAAATAGCTTTAAAAGAGACTATACATGATGAGAGATAGAGCGTGTGTGTGTGTGTGTGTGTGTGTGTGTGTGTGTGTGTGTGTGTGTGTGTGTGTGTGTGTGTGTGTGTGTGTGTGTGTGTGTGTGTGTGTGTGTGTGTGTGTGTGTGTGTGTGTGTGTGTGTGTGTGTGTGTGTGTGTGTGTGTGTGTGTGTGTGTGTGTGTGTGTGTGTGTGTGTGTGTGTGTCTGCGCAACAGTGTCACTTGGTGGTGAAAAAACGCTATTTCCGTGCTCGGACGGACCCAGCCATGAGGGACACACGTTGCTGGAGTGCACCACTCAAAATATAATGAATATATAAATATTGTTTGTTTGTTTTGGGCTTTTCTGCTTTTATTGATAGTATCAAGTGAAGACCGTAAAGAGAGAGAGAAGGGGAGAGACATGCAGCAAAGGGTCATCATATGAACGGGACTCGAACACGCGACGCGCCGTCAGGCCAGAGCCTGTATGTGGCACGATGCGCCTGGACCGCTAGGCCAGCGGGCGCCCCCAAATAATGAATATTTAATGATATGATATACTACATTTAATAAATAGACCCCCTTGTTGTTTAGCGGTTTTCATTTCTTACTCTTTTATGGTTTTATGGTCATGATTCATCAGGATCCTGGATGGCTCTCAAAATCATTGATATAAATATCCTTTGTAAAAATGGAGAAATGGACGAAGCGCTGCCGGGATCAGTTTATAGTGGCTCTTAGATGGGCGCTCTTTGGTGATGCAGGTAGAACCATATATGTGACCACATTTGACTTGTTTTTTCATGTCATGTGAAAGCAGGGAATCATAGCTTCAAATTGACATATTGGTTGTTCAGTTTGACCCACCAGTTTTGGAGATATGGCTCATAGAGTAATGTCTTGCAGAGAAACAGCGAGTTGGGGAAACAGGCTTGAAAGGTTCACTTCTGTGGTCTCATTGCACCTACTGTAGCTACATGTTTAAGCATTTATTTCATATTTACAATTTCAGCTCTGACACCTATTTCAGACATGCTCTAGTATGTGAAGAGTCAGCCTGTGCTATTAACTCATTTTTGAAAGAAAAAAAAGGAAAAATAAGTGTTTCTCCTCTGGAAGCTGGATTTTGCGCGATGGCAGTCTCCGTCAAATAATAGACATAAAAAAAGGTATATCTTTCCTTCAAGTTGCACCGCTTTTATTCCCAAAGGTGTAAATTGCAGACTCGCAAAGAGCTACATATAGTTCACTGCAGCTGATCAAGCTCCATAATGGTGATCAATTGAACACGAACGGTGCTTTATGATGTATGTGTATTGATCGCATGCAAAATGAACGGCACTCCAGGGCTTCGGGGCTAGCAGTACAGTACAGTATATACATGGAGAATGGATTTTTTATAATGTTTGACCAGAACGTCCCAGCAGGCCCCGTCCTGTATTTGCTGAGACGGGGATATCGGTCTGTGACGCCGCCGGCGGCCGCGCGCGCTCTATTGGCGCTGCGTATGAATGAACAACAGGACAGCGAGGACAAACGGTGGTCAGACGTCTCGCTGTCGAAGAGACAAACGCCCCATAATGAGTCGTCTGTCTCCGACGCTGAAAACTCCCCCCCCGGCGTGCCGCTTTGGATTAACCAATTCTGACCTGAGGTCAGATTCTAAAAAAATGTCTTCTATACACCCTGACGGTTTTCTGTGTCGGTCGTTCTTCGATTTTTCTAAAAATAGCAGACCTACGAGCTTGTAGATCTGCTATTTTTCAATAGCTAAAGCATAACATAATGCTAACACCAAAAGGGGTTCCCGCCCAGAAGGGGTTTAAAAACAATATCTATGCCGTTATTGTTCAGGAGATGGATTAAAAAGAAGTCATCGTAGTTATTAATTATAATGAAGTGACATGCTCTTGTTGATAACTAGAATTTCCGTGTAACGCAACCTTTTTATAATAATTATGTGTGCTCTACTGACTCAACTAATCAATGTATAGATTCTCCATTTGTTCATATATTTTACATTTTTTGAGATACTTGCTTTTTTAATAGCGAAAATAGCTGTGTGTGTGTGTGTGTGTGTGTGTGTGTTTTCTCTCAGCAAAACATAGTATATCACGGCCCCATCGCTGACCACACCCATTTTGTCAGCCTCCTGACTGCACTGAAGCCCTTGAGGAGCTATATTCATTCACACACACACACACACACACACACACACACACACACACACACACACACACACACACACACACACACACACACACACACACACACACACACAGGACATTTGCAATGGGAACACGGCAGACAAAAGGAATGCTTCTCGTACGTACACCAGCATAACAGAAGGAATGTCCACAGAGGCTTTATTATAGTGATGATGATCCACAGTGAAAAAAAACATTAAAAAGGTGCTTTACCAAAAGAAACGCTTTAAATCCGAACACGGTGCACACGTGTACACGCATGCACACTTGCACGGACACATGCACACTTGCACTCACGCATGCACACTTGCACGCATGCCACACGTACGCACACACTCTCTCTCTCTCTCTCTCTCTCTCTCTCTCTCTCGCTGCCTTTCTTTGTCTTTAATTCCCCACACCCAAAAATATACACACCAGAAGATTTGCAGTGAGACCCTCTCTCTCTCTATCTCTCTCTCTCTCACACACACACACACACACACGCACGCACGCACGCACGCACGCACGCGCGGAACAAAGTTCAACAAAGTGCTCCCGCCGTCCGTCCATCCTTCCCATCCCACATCCTGTTTCAGCGAGGCATATTATATCCTCCACCAGTCTGAACCGTCCTAGAGAATGTGTTGCACTGCAGCAGCAGCAGCAGCATCAGCAGCCCACAGGAACTGTCTGCCTGCTCCCACATCCCAGCACTTATCTCACCACGCTCTGCAACGCTCAGCCACCCTGCCAGCCAGCCAGCCTCCCTGTACTGTACTGCACTGTACTGTACTGTACTGGCAAACCACCTCCTCTACTACTGTGCATATATACATACTAGAAGTCTGTGGTGCTCAAAACGTTTTCATGTCCAAGAAAGACCCACAAATCGATATGTACTCCTGCGAAACACCACAGCACCACAGCACCACAGCAGCAGGGACCCCCATGAGGATATTTATGTTAACCACATGCAGGACGGGAAACCCCTTTTGGTGTGTTTTATGTTATGTTAAATAGCAGAGATCTGCAAGCTAGTGAAGCTACGAGCTTGTATGTATAGATCTGCAATTTTTTCCTACGTCGTGAAAATGTGGCGTTCCAAGGCCAGTGAGTCGATGCGTTTCCTCCAACTGCGCCTTGGTCTGCCCCCGGGGTCTCCTCCTCCCAGTGGGACGTGCGTCGAGGACCTCCCTATAGGGAAGTTATTAATGTGTGGCATGGCGATGCGTTGTGAGCTTGTGGATCGGCTATTTTCAAATGGCCAAAATGTGCATACGGCATTCGTGTTAATGCGTGTTTTATAATAATAATCAAAGTAACTAGTAACGATATTTTCAAATAAATGTAGTGGAGTATAAAAGGCTGCAATATTTGCCTCTTGAGATGTAGTGGAGGAGAAGTACAATTATTGGAAATTGGAAATACTCAAGTAAAGTACAAATACCTTAAAAGTGTACTTAAGTACAGTACCTAAGTAAATGTATTTAGTTAATTCCCACCACTGCCGATTTGTCACACACCGTAGCAGGCCTTCAACACACGCTCTTACACAGTAAAGTCCTGCCACTTAATTTCAACCAAGGCGAAAATGTGCAAAACAATTGAATAAACAAGTCGTGAAAAAATTATATGTGCTATTGTAGTTATTCTACTAATGTTATGCCTAGAATAGGTTCACTAGAGTTCATGTGGATAGGCGGTTAACTTATTGCGAGTGTAAAAATTGACATGCGCACGCACGCACGAGCGCACACACACACACACACACACACACACACACACACACACACACACACACACACACACACACACACACAGAGAGAGAATAGTATATTTCGTTACCCCCCTGTGGCAGTGCTGCGTTGTGTCTCTGTTCAGTGGCGGGGAGGGGAGGGGGACATTAATAAGAGATGAGTCTCTCAGAACTCTGTCTGTTGGATGTCAGATCTGAGCTGACATAATCATCCCCAAAATAACACCTCCTCCCACCTTTTAACACCCCCACATCCACACACACACACACAGTAGTATTAACGCCTCTCTGTCTCCTATACGGGAGCCCCGAAATGTCCCGGAGACATGTATGAAGGAGGCATGGAGAACGCGGAGGAGGTGTTGACCTGAGAGCTTTGGCTTTCGGGTCGTCTCTCCCGAGTGGAGTCTGCTGACATAAGTGGAGGTGGGAGAGAGAGAGACGCACATCAAAGAATGGAGGTCTTCTTTTGTCTCTCTCTCTCTCTGTGTATACCCGTGGAGTTCATTACGGTTATATAGCCACCGGGGACACCCAGTGTGTCCCTATGCATCTTTTGAGCTTCGTATTTCACGTCATTATAATACAAATTCCTAGCAGAAACCACCCTTTTTCTCTCCCGCCCCATTCCCAACTACGCACGCACTGAAATGTGTATGGAATTACACTTTTGTTTCTTTATAAATGCACATATTATATTATAGTTTAGTCTGACAGCACAGATGAAGAACACTCTTTTTTGCATTGAGAATAAGAGTACGGTACGGGCATCTCTACAGCAGAGCCGACGACGTTATCCACGCATATTCTTCTGGACGAATCTGTCTTTTCAGCACTACTACTACTGTACCAACGGTATACTACTGTACCAACGGCCAGTTTGGTATAGCGTTGGTCGGTTGGTTGTTTATTTTATAGAAGGAAACTATATGACATCTCAATCCCTGCAAAGGAAGCCTGTGTACACGTTCACCCCCTCAGCTGCACACACTGTACATACTGTATAAATAATATATACGCACAGATATGACAGATAGTGTTGTTATGAATGCCCCCCCCGCTGTGAGCGGGGAACCCATTGTGACACCAAGCAACACGAGAATCTGCGTCTCTTCTCTCTTGTTTTCACTTTCTGGCGCTCGCCTGCTGCCTCTCGGCATCGCTCCTTTTACTTTTGACACAAAGATAGTGTTTGTTTTCATCTCTTAAGAAAGGCTGCGATTCTATCCTTTAATTTATTTTATTTTTTGTAAAGTTGTCTTTGGAGGCTTTGGCTGAGCCTTTATTGATACTGTAGGTGTGGTGATAAGAGCAGGAAAACGCAGAGCGATAAGTGTAGTGCAGTCGTTGACCTGCAGCCTGCAGCCCGGAGTTGAACCGGGGGACCTGCCGTCAGGTCTTACAGATCAGATATATGATGTCCGCCCTAACCGCTCGGCCATCGGGTCGCCCCTGATTTAGCCTGCATTTTAAACCTGTCCCCCTATATCTTGAGCACGCCATTATAGTCAAAGACAAATATATGAATGTTAATGCATTCTATGGAAAGTAAGCCATCTTCATCACCACCACATGGATAGTAGTTCATTCACTCACTCAGAGTGACAGAATGGGTAAAACGTGCAATTTCAATCGAATACATGATCGGAAGCATCAGCCGAGCAAATTAAGAATTGCTCCAAAAAAAACATGTTTTTCCTTTTATCATCGTCGTCATCATTATCATCGTCAAGGTACAGGTATAGAATAAACAATTGATGAGGGATAGTAACGATAAGATTATTCTCCTCATCATGCGTCATATATATATAGTCCTCTCAATTGACGCTGCCATATAATAAGCACCATAAGGATCACTGTACCGTCATATTCATCATTACCATCATATTCATTTCCGTCAGGGACTCGGAGCAAGCCATCATCCATCACGCCACAGTGGCTCTAACCCATTCTGGGCGGGAACCCCTTTTAGCTATTGAAAAATAGCAGATCTACAAGCTCGTAGCGTGGCACCGAGTGCCGCGCTATGAGCTTGTATAGGTCTGCTATTTTTGAGAAAATCGTGGAAATGTGGCACAAATCTTTGAATATATTCTTTCAGTAGCGAACGTTTTTTCACTCAAATCTTTGCTTCCAGGGAGGGTCCCTGGAACGACATATTTTCAGATCGGGGGGGGGGGGGTCGGCGGCCAATTACATACAACTCGCATAGAAACATGGGTTTTTTTCAGAAAAGTGTCAGGATTTTAGAAGACATTTGTAGAATCCTTCCCATGGTCTAAATGGGCTAAACAAGCAGAAAGGAAGCACATCTGGGGGACGAGACACGTCGCCCGTGTTTGTATGCATAATAGACACTGCGACACTCTGCATATTAGCGTTTACATGTATGGCATTTGGCTGACACTATCCCACGCATTGAACCAGGCTTCCAGTTGGTAAACAAATGAATACAGATGAGAGCGAGGGAGGATTTTCTTAACCACTTGTATATAATACACATGTGCGTACACAT
The DNA here is from genome assembly GCF_963924005.1 of Protomyctophum bolini. NCBI lineage: Eukaryota > Metazoa > Chordata > Actinopteri > Myctophiformes > Myctophidae > Protomyctophum > Protomyctophum bolini. Next base: position 6,731,268 of record NC_137883.1, on the reverse strand, counting down.
ACCTGTACGCATACACAAACACATAGCTGTATACTTCACATGAAATGCAGAGAGACAGTGTAGTAGTGCCTCTGTAAACTATAGCAGGAATTCTCAACCCGTGGGTCGCGACCCCTCGGGGGGTCGCCAAATTATTATTATTTTTTTGTCAACTGAATGGTACACATAGTACATGCATACACCTTCCCTAATGATTATAACTGGTTTCAGTATTTATTTATGGTGTATTGTCTCTATTATTAAGGTTATTGTAGCAGTCAATTTATATTGGGGGTCTGGAGGGGGCGGGGCGGGGGTTGCCAAAGCATTTTCGGGGGTCTCCGGCCAAAAACGTATACCCCAGATCTACAAGCTCGTATAGGTCTGCTATTTTTGAAAAATGGAGGATTTTGAGATCAATGATTAAATGATAAACGGTTAAATGTCATCGAACATAAATATCTTCCACGTATATCGGACACTCTCTGCATGTATTCAATTTCAAGGGATAAAAACACCCCCCCCCCCTCCCTCCCCCTCCTCCACCACCACCACCACCACCAAATAAATGACCTGGGGGGGCTGGGGAGGGGCCTCCATTATAGACGGCCCCAACACTGCAAGGCTAGCAGCCAGCGGTAAGCGGTTGCGTTGATACAAGCTAGTGGAGAGTGTCGCCTCGGTAGACATAATGTGTCCACACAGTGCTGCCACGTAGGGCCGTTCCCGTGGCAGATAGATAGTTCCCTGATAGATGGGAGCGGGTCCGGGGGCTGTGTCTGTCTACCCTCATCCCTCATACCCTGGGCACTCATTTCACACGCTCCGTGGTCCCCGCCTGTCCACCCCGCCGCGTACCTTAGACGGATGGAGAGTGCTTTCGCCCACTCCCTTCTTCTTTCTTCTCCCCTTTCCCATTTATTGCTACTACTTTGTTTTCTCGTGCTGTCGTCAAACCACCACAGGACGACATCCTTCTGTGGATCAGAAGCATGGGGGACAAGTATGGCTGCCTCTAGGATGCTCAGTGCATTTTTCAATGCACATTTCAAAAGGTATAATTTATTTAAAGACGGTGACGCCGCGGACAAAGCCAACTCGAGTCGTGACAAACTCATGACAACAAACACAATATTTTGGACCAAAAAAAATATGACAAAGAAGAAAAACAACAACAAAAGTGTTGTAACCTGCCATGTTTTTTCTTCTTTCTAATTATTTGTTCGGCCCAATTTTTTTTGTTTGTTGTCATGATTTGTCACGACAAGAGTTGGCTTTGTCCGCGGCGTAAAGGTCTTTAAATAAATACTTTCTGAAATGTCTATGAGGAAAATGAACGGAGAATCATTTCCTGGGCCCTGCTAGGGGGCAGGACTGCGACGCTCTATAGCCTCTACTTTGAGTCTTCCAAACATTTTGTTTCCGAAACATATTCATTTCATGGACCCTCAAATTCACACACATTATATGCTACGGACCCCCGATTTAATATAGCATTTCTATCTCTGGTACCCCAATTTATATTGTAAAACCACTGTTAATTTAACACAAATGGAACAAATGGTAAAAAGAAGTAGGTAAAAAAAGACTAGTGAAGAAGGTTGCCGTATATTAGATTAGTCGATGGGTGGCTCTTCCAAGATAGATTTTGCTCTCTCATTAGAAGGCGAGTGTAAGTGCCATCCAACCGTTCCTCTAGTTTCTTTGAAAGTGTCCATGTCTCGGAGCCATAGGGTAGAATCAGCTCAACGGTCGTCCTATTTCTTTTTACTTTTAACATCTTACTAAGCTGGGATGACCAGATCTTATGCATGTCATTGCAGGCTGACCAGGCCATACCCTTCCTATAGTTTGAAAGTCCTTTTGGGAAGAAGATATATATATGAACTCAAATACTTGTAGTCATCAACCATGTCATGTTTCAGATGAGTGTTAAGTATTTTTAATAATGTGGTTATTGTTGGATTTGCATATATTTACGTATTCAGTTTTGGTCTCGTTGAGATAAAGACCAACACAGTTGGAGGCCTGCTCAGGAGACTGAAGGAGAGCCTGAGCGTATTCCTATGATTGACTGATAAGCGCGATGTCAGTGTCTGTCAGGTATTCAGCAGGATGACGAGAGGGTTTAGTTGATAGCCCTTATCATTGATAGTATCAACTGACATACGGAGAACATAATCAACAACAATAATAAATAGGAACTCCCTCAAGTACCCCTAGGGGTCCCCGGACCGACCATTCTAAGCCCCCTCCTTTTTTTCCCCTCTACACCCGATCTCTTCACCGAAAACGGCAGATCTACAAACTCTATTTAGGCCGAATGTTCACCCCCTGAATGGGGATTCTAGGCTTCATATTAATATGGAGAACAACTAGAACCACAGCAGCCACCCACCCATCTACAAGCTTACCCACCCATCTACAAACTCAATTTTCCACTCACTTTTTGCATGCGCATATACCAGCTCCTCCACTACCACGTTTTTCTCCCGCCCCTCACTTCACACGGGTGTTACTTTGTATGTATATTCTTCACATCATCACCGATGCATGAATCAGGCTTTGCTGTGGTAATAAACAAGTGCAGAGAAAACATTGCGGGGCTTGAGAGAAGGAGAGCGAAAGTGGCCAGACAGAGACAGATGAGATGAGATGAAATAAAAGCACCGACTGTCTGCTACACCTAGAGGGGCCACGTCTGATTGGCTGGCAGGACTCAGGTTTCCATGGCTGCAGTGAAAGTGACAGCAGGACAAAGGGCTTCCATTAGAAGCACTGTCCCCTTCATTCCCTGTCCTATACCTGGAAACACGCTGTCCCCTTCATTCCCTGTCCCTACCTGGAAACACACTGTCCCCTTCATTCCCTGTCCCTACCTGGAAACACACTGTCCCCTTCATTCCCTGTCCTATACCTGGAAACACACTGTCCCCTTCATTCCCTGTCCCTACCTGGAAACACACTGTCCCCTTCATTCCCTGTCCTATACCTGGAAACACACTGTCCCCTTCATTCCCTGTCCCTGCCTGGAAACACACTGTCCCCTTCATTCCCTGTCCCTACCTGGAAACACACTGTCCCCTTCATTCCCTGTCCTATACCTGGAAACACACTGTCCCCTTCATTCCCTGTCCTATACCTGGAAACACACTGTCCCCTTCATTCCCTGTCCTATACCTGGAAACACACTGTCCCCTTCATTCCCTGTCCTATACCTGGAAACACACTGTCCCCTTCATTCCCTGTCCTATACCTGGAAACACACTGTCCCCTTCATTCCCTGTCCTATACCTGGAAACACACTGTCCCCTTCATTCCCTGTCCTATACCTGGAAACACACTGTCCCCTTCATTCCCTGTCCCTACCTGGAAACACACTGTCCCCTTCATTCCCTGTCCTATACCTGGAAACACACTGTCCCCTTCATTCCCTGTCCCTAGCTGGAAACACACTGTCCCCTTCATTCCCTGTCCTATACCTGGAAACACACTGTCCCCTTCATTCCCTGTCCCTACCTGGAAACACACTGTCCCCTTCATTCCCTGTCCCTACCTGGAAACACACTGTCCCCTTCATTCCCTGTCCCTACCTGGAAACACACTGTCCCCTTCATTCCCTGTCCTATACCTGGAAACACACTGTCCCCTTCATTCCCTGTCCCTACCTGGAAACACACTGTCCCCTTCATTCCCTGTCCTATACCTGGAAACACACTGTCCCCTTCATTCCCTGTCCCTACCTGGAAACACACTGTCCCCTTCATTCCCTGTCCTATACCTGGAAACACACTGTCCCCTTCATTCCCTGTCCCTACCTGGAAACACACTGTCCCCTTCATTCCCTGTCCCTGCCTGGAAACACACTGTCCCCTTCATTCCCTGTCCCTACCTGGAAACACACTGTCCCCTTCATTCCCTGTCCCTACCTGGAAACACACTGTCCCCTTCATTCCCTGTAACTACCTGGGGCATTTAATATAGCGCCTTTATCCAAGGCGCTTTACATATAGATTGTGCATGACATTCACCCATTCACACACACGCCAATGTAGATCGGCTATTTTCAATACATTTTGTACACATTTTGCACTTGCAATATGAGTACTTTTACTTGTAGTACATTTTGATGCCGATACTTTTGTACTTTTACTCAAGTACATTTTTAATTCCGTACTTTTACTTGTAACAAAGTACTTCTAAGTTGCAGTATTGGTACTTTTACTTAAGTAAAACAATTGATTACTTTTTCCACCACTGTATAAAGGTATATTATGTGTACGCATACACACACTGTAATTCTCCGTCGAGGCCTATAGGCTTTGACCGCCAGCCCACCTGGGAAGCAACATGCCAAATGGTAAAGGCTAACTCCCAAACTGGGAGGGATCTTTAACAAAGCCAAGACAAGGTTAAGAACCCAGATACAGCAAAGTAACTGTAACTCCCTTACCCAAGCCAAGGCTTTCTAGACATTCTCACAGCACGTGCAATTAGGCTGGTTTCCTTGCCTTGTCTGCCCGGAGATCTGCAGAATCAGGAGGGCTCAGACTCGCTGACTCATGGCTGGTTTATTCCTCTGCAGTCTGCAGGTCTGCATAGCACTGCACACAGTGCACACAGACACACACACAGGTGTCTGTCTGTCGGTATATATGTGTGGGGCGCTGAGACTGTGTGCACTTGACAGTCATCACCCCCGAAATTTAACCCATTTAGACCTGAGGCCGATTCTAAAAAAAAAAAAAAAAAAACTCAGTCTCTTCAAAGTCAGTCGTGCCATTCAACACCTTATAGGACGCGCTGACGGCAGTCTCAGTCGGTCAGTGACACATCCATTCGCCGTCATGACTGAATGCACTGAAACACCGGTGGAGGAAAAAAAAATATCCCCCCCGTCATGTCCCGACACGATATACAGTATGTCAGCAACAGTAGAACAATAATATGGGCTGTGGAGTAAAAGGTGCCAGTCAGCCGTGCAGGAGACGGGGTCTGAACAGAATATGCTGCAAGCCTAAAGGAAGTCAGAGATATGGCATCATCTGCTGTGTTATCTGTCTGGGGGCACTTTCTGCCAGAAACTCAATAAGGGGATCGAGGCCATTGGCTCTTTGAAAAATAAAGCACTAGACTTGTTTACAAGAGGGTCCACCTTGTTCAATTCATCATATAATTTAGAGACATACAAATATACACTACTATATAGAGACACACACAATCTGTCGTCGCCAAAGAGCTCAAGTCACGAGTCACAGTTAACGGTTTTGTATTGAGTTGTGCTTGAAATTAACTGTACTTCTCCAATCTGTTAATTAATTCATCAATCAATCAATCAATCAATCAAACATTATTCCTGAGTGTCTCAGCCCTGCGGTCGCTCGTCACCTATATTAAGGCGTCATACTCGTTGTACCCTCTCTGAGTAGTTATTTTTAATTATTTTACAGTGACCACCATTTATTAGGGAAATAGCAACGAAATAGCAACGAAAAAAAACGTTGCTATTTCCCTAATAAATGATGGTCACTGCATTTGAAGACAGTGTGCGGTTGTTTTCCTTGTTCAATTTTGGGGCACCGTACCCTCTCCTACGCACCTGTCGTTTGTAGGTGTGCAAAAGCTTTGCTTTTCAATTATTTTACAGTGACTCCCTTCCTTCCCTCTGAATGTAATGTAGCCTGCAAGTTGACCAGTGTCAAAAAAGAAGGAAATAGCCCACGGCACGGCTGTGATATTAATCTGTGCCATGCCAGGATAAATGCAATGTATGTAGCCTTGTGTGTGCACTAGCCCCTCGCTGGGTGAAACACCGTGCTGGTTGTAGAGGCTTTTAGAGTCACTGACACTCGGTGAGCGAGTGAGTTGCTGGCAGAGGTGAGGGGAAGCCAAAGGGATCTATTCTGTATCCCTCTGAGGAGAGAGCTCCCCAGTGCGCAGTGTTTGGCCCCCATCAAACACAGTTCCCCTCGACTGTGTGTGTGTGTGTGTGTGTGTGTGTGTGTGTGTGTGTGTGTGTGTGTGTGTGTGTGTGTGTGTGTGTGTGTGTGTGTGTGTGTGTGTGTGTGTGTGTGTGTGTGTGTGTGTGTGTGTGTGTGTGCACTAACTGATACAGTTTGTGTGCACAGCCCCAGCCTGATAGATCCCGCATGCGCTCCCCCATGTGTTATCTTCTCGAGCCAGAGGTGTGTGATTTTTTTACCCCCGCTCGCTCCCACAGGATAACGGGATTATGTGCGCGTGAAGATAATCCCTCGTTCTTCATGTCAACACACTCCGACAGGCTGATCCGTGCACTAAAACACCATGAGCGGCCATCATGGACACATCACATGCCTGCAGTAAAAGTTCATACCGTACACACACACACACACACAATGACGGTGCCATCCCTGTTCAGATCTCTATAAGACAGTGGTTTTCAACCCTTTTTCATATCGAGGCCCATCATTTTATTCTGCATTTGAGCCACGGGACCTAACCACCATTTGATGACGTTTAGCCTCTCGGACCCAAAACTTATGGTGTTTTCACTGTTTTGTTGTCGTTTGGATATGATTTTATCCACAAAATCTGTGCTGTGTTGATGTCTGTATACCATTAGGAGACATTAGGATAACAGGCAAACGTTGATCAAAATAAGAATTATTCTACAGTCTCTAATTGTGTATGTAGACTTCTTGTAAATTAAGTAATGCAGATGTTTAACAATAATTTAACTCTTGAGAGTGTATAACATGGACCCATACGGGTCCATTTGGTTTCATTTTACGCTCTTAAAGAGTTAAAGATCTAGAAGGGGTCCATTTGGTTACCAACTCCTGTTTCTTTTCGGCAGAATCATGTTCCCACCAGAATAGGGCCTGCTGGGCTTCACGTGGTTAAAGCATTGGACCGTGATGGAACAGTTATAGAGGGGAGGGGGTTTCATTTTTCCCAGTTCCAGGTCGGACACTCTAACCACAAGGCCGCTGTCTTGTTTTCAGCAAAACGCGGACACCCCTCTGGCCTCGCCTCGCTCTTCCCCCGACAGCTGTTTTCTGTCACGGATCAGCCCTCAGTCGAGGCGGTGTCATTGCAGACGGTTGCCGCATTGTTTGATAGGTGATGGCACTTAATCCACTCCGACCTGAGATCAGATTTTTTTTTTTTAAAGTCTTCTGAATCCTGACAGTTTTCTGAAAAAGCTATGTTTCCATGTCAGTCGATTTTTCAAAAATAGCAGACCTATACAAGCTTGTTTTACGAGCTTGTAGATCTGCTATTTTTCAATAGCTAAAGCGTGACATAATGCTAACACCGAAAGGGGTTCCTGCCCAAAATGGGTTAATCACTGTCTTCCGCCTCATTGCTGTCCGACCTCATTTTAATATGAATGCGACAGAAAAGGACAAGACATTTCTCGAAATGTCTTATTATAGACCGCAGCATTTTGCTCTGCATTTGTTTATTTTAGCATTGGCATTTGCATATCTCTGCTGTCGGGGAAGAGACCACCTATATAACTCCCAAAATGTAAATTCTTCAGGAAATGAAAAATATAAGTTTTTTTTCAGGAACTTAATAAAACCTTATATTTTTTTTCAAAACGAAGCAATACTGCCTCATCAAAGTTGATGTTGTGACTTTATATATATTATTGTCAATTACTTGCGTGAGACGGGGGAGAGGTGGTGGAGTTACAGTTGGCTTAACTGGAATCAATTTAGCTTTAAAATGACTGTCTGTCATATCATTGAAAATGCGTCCTCGTCTTATCGTGTCGGTCTGAATCTTTAAGCAGTGCGTTTCAGCCAAGCAATCCTCACGTGCTCAAGCTGCGATCTAATTACCATGTGTTACCGGTGGTTGTTATGCCAACTCCCGAGGTAACTAGGGAACAAGATGGAAATCTATATCTTGCCAGCTCCTGTTGTCATAGGTATTCATTGGCTCATAAGAGTAACGGTTGGCCAGGCATCAGTATGGTTGGTTGGTTGGTTGGTTGGTTGGTTGGTCACAGTGCACGCTAAATGTTCCATCTTGTGTTTTAAAGACCTGAGGACGATTCTACTTCTGGAAAAAAAAAACTCATATTTCTATGTCAGTGGTTCTCAAGCATTTTCCAGTCAAGGACCCCCTAAAAATATACGTAATTGGCCGCCGACCCCCATCTGAAAATATGTTGTTCTAGGGACCCTAGTTCTAGGATATGTATTCAAAGGTTTGCACCACATTTTCACGATTTTTCAAAAATAGCAGATAGCTAAAGTATAACATGATACTTAAAACACCCGAAAGGGGTTCCCGCCCCCATAATGGGTTAAGGAGGCCGCAGCCATCTAGAACAGTGGTTCTCAAGGACCCCCCCCCCCCCAAAAAAAAAATATATTATTTGGCTGTGGACCCCCATCTCAAAATCATTTTGTGCCAGGGGCCTCCAGAAGCAAATATTGCACCACTCGGTTTACACGGGTGTGATTTTTTTTTTTTTGAACAGCCGAGTAACCCAGAGACCATGGGAGCTCTCGCTGCGATATACTTCTCTCTGTAAAGGTCAAACAATATGGAAACTTATCCTACAGAGTCATTTAACAATTTCCGCTCAATTTCTCTCTCTCTCTCTCTCTCTCTCTCTCTCTCTCTCTCTCTCTGGTGTGCAGCTTGTCTGCCTATCGACAGCTCTAGCTCACAGAGACACTCACAGCTCTATTTGGAGCTCCTCCGTGTGATTAGATGATTCACCCTGCTCCGCACGGTTGAATGAAAGCCCTTAGCTCAATTTGGGTTCGTAATAATTCTCCACAGACATACGCAAGGCAACCAAAAACCGGGGTGTTAAACTTTAAAGGGATTCAATTGACAGTATTTCACTGCAGTATACGTACAGTACAGAGGCTGTATCGTACGCCTGCTATTTCTATTATTATTACTTTTTTTAATCCCACGATTTTGCAACCCAGTGTCAATATTGTCCAAGCTGCCTGGGGCCGTGGCTCAGCGGTCCAGGCACCTTGGCCGGTAGCCCGAGTCTGGCAGTGTGCCGCGGGTTCGACTCCCGATCCCGACGGCCCTCACAGGCATGTCACTCCCCCATCTCTCTCTCCCCCATTTCCTGTCCGCCTACTGTCTGTCCCTCTATAAAAAATATCAAATAAAGGCGTGGAAGAAACACGTCATTCCGACCAGTTCCTTTTCCCCTCCATCAGGCGCCCCCCGGCTGGCCAGGGGGAGGCAGTTTAGAGACCAGGATAACTGCATGTTTTTTGTGATGGTACCTACCCTAGGGGAGAACATGTACGCCCGCTATACCTGTGATGCTGCGTTTATGTTTTTGTCTCATTGTGACTGTAAAGTTGTGTTGTTTGAACTTCTGGTATAACCTGAGCATTATCCACATGTTGTTGTGCGTAAATGGCAAACAGACATTATTAGTGTATCGATGTACTAACGTGCACGCGGTACTGTACTGTCCTGCCAGGATCAGGACCCTTTCATGCTGTGAGAAAAGATAAGGAACGCGAAGGGCCTCTCTGATTGACCCCCGGGGCATTGTACGGAAGTCTGTTTTTTTTTTCCTTCCCCTTCAGCATTTCGCTTGTATCTGTAAAGAGCAGCCCTCTTGCCCAAAGCCCCATGCAGGAAATTGTCACAATGTCTACACGGTTGGGAAGAGCATGGGAAAAAGACAAGAAATGGCATCGGAGTTTTGACATGATCCTCCAGGGAATGCTATTGTTTTTGTTTAAAAGTTGTTCAGCATTAGCGCTGTAGTGGCTTGGATGTTGGCTTTACAAGTGGCTCTTATATGTACAGAAGATGGACCCAGGAGGCCAGGAATGATATGCTGATGACATACCCCGTCTCTCTCTCTCTCTCTTTCTCTCTGCCTCTGCCTCTCTCTATCTCTCAAATGCATGCATGTGCGTACATACACACATGCGCACGCGCGCGCACACACACGCGCGCACACACACACACACATACACACACACCCCAACCTTGGTCATCATGATTGAAGCCATATAGCGAGATAAGTGTTATCTTTCGTTTTGGTTCATGCCTGGTCAGCAGAAACCGCCGAACACACGTTACACACCACCAAACAAACTGGTATGAATGAGGCATACACTAGACCACCTCTGTCTATATAACATCATGAATAAACCACCTCTGTCTAAATAACAACATGACCCAAAGAGATGGCGTGGTTCATTTATTGGTGATTGTCGATATGCGGAGTCACCAGCTGAGCTGAGTCCGCCATGGCTAGTATTATTATTTATTTCCATTGTTTAAAAAGGACATGAAAAAGTGAAAGTGATCAAGGCAATATGACAACGATCAGCAAGACTTTCACAAAGACAAATACTGTAGACACAAAAATGAAATCAAATTAAAAAAAAAAAAGAAGGAAAAAATATATAATTGTAAAATAATAATAATTATTATAATAAACTACTGGTAAAAGTTATATGAATATTAGTCGATCCGCCATCTCACATGGACCACTATAGTCCGAAATATCAGGGAGAGTCTCGGCTCATTAAAAAGGTTTTTTTAATCCCAGGGTCCCACAATCTTACTGAATGTTTATTTTCCATGGGAGCTCTCATCACCTCCTTTTGCCAGAAAGTCCCAAAGACTGCTGTGTTCAACACTGCCCAGCAGCACCACACTGTACCCACACTCCCCCACCCCCCTCCCCTCCCCTCCCCACACTCCCATCCACTGCGTTCTCAATGAATGAGTGCACTGACTGGGCGACGTGAGCAAACAGACCAGCTGTAAATAATCACATCATCAATGCATATTTCATCAGTGGCTCTTGATCTTCATTAGAGGGCACCGCGCGCCGTCCTCTGTTATTGTTGCTTGATCTTCTGGTTATTAACCCGTTGCGGCCGGGAACGCATCAGTTCTGTGTCGCACCTTGGCTTTTTATTAACCATTATTTTATATACTTTATAGCTGTTGAAAAATAGCAGATCTTGTAAATCTGCTATTTTTGGGGAAAAATCGTGAAAACGTGTGCAAATCATTGAATATATATATTCTTTCACGGCAACTTCTTCATATCTTTGCTTCTGGGCGGGGGTCCCTGGAACAACATATATTTCTGGATGGGGGGGGGTCGGCAATTGCAATTTTTGGAGTCCTTGTCATGAAATAGTTTGAGAACCGCTGACATGATATAGAAACACGTGCAGTTTTTGAGCGGTGCAGCCACTCCAAGGAACCGCAATGCGTGTGTCCCTTTGTATGTCTGTTTAGAGTATACCAACAGGTGACAACGTGGGCGCCGTTGAGCTTCACACGGTTGCACAGGTGCATGATGGTAAACTGAGCTTTTAGTGTAACAGCGTTTTTCAGAAAACTGCCGTTATTACATTTGTAGAATCTCGGTACTCGGATCTCAATGGGTTAATGGTGGGACGCTTTGTGCTCCGGGTCGGTGCAGGTCTGCTCTGTGGCGTGCAGAGCAAATTCAGTCAGCACGTCTGCTCTGTCTGCCACTTAACTGAGACATTTAGCTCCCTGGCTGCAGGTTTATATAGGGAACACATGGCCCAGGGATGTCAATCCATGTGCCGTGGCTGTGCACTGTGAAGGTGAACCCATCCCCCTTTATACTCCCTCGCTTGACTGTCCTGCTATACCCCTATACCTCTCTCTCTCTCTCTCTCTCTCTCTCTCTCTCTCGATCCTCTTATCTACCCCCTGGACACCAGGATCATCTTCCCCATAAGCTCCCATCCACACCAGGACCTGTCTGTCTCATTGAGCAATATTGCATGCCCCCACAGGCTATTCCACTATTGATCTGTGTGTGTGTGTGTGTGCATAGCACCTGTATTTGTGTGTGTGTGTGGTAAATGGTGCATTTATATAGTGCCTTTATCCAAGACGCTTTACATAGATTGTGCATCGATGGAAAACCATGCGAGGCACCAACCGGCACATCAGGAGCAATTAAGGGTTCAGAGTCTTGCTCAAGGACACTTCGACACCAACTCTGGGGGGAGCCCACAGGGTTCAAACTGGCAACCTTGCGGTTCCCATCCGGCCACTCTACCCCTGAGCCAGCCGCTGTGTGTGTGTGTGTGTGTGTGTGTGTGTGTGTGTTCAAGGTCTTTATTAATGTCCCAGAAGGGCAATTAGGTTTACAGCAAGAGTAGTGGTTTAAAACATACTCTGTGTGTGTGTGTGTGTGTGTGTGTGTCTGTGTGTGCCGCGCATATACCAGCGTGTGAACCGATATGAGTCTCAACACAGTGTAACACACACCCGTGGTCACACATGAGCGAAGCAGGCCCATGCACGTCCGGTGGCTTATAGCGTGAAATGGGACAGGTCACGGACACATTGGCAGCTCTCAGCCGGGGCCAGCGCAATCCACTGGGAGTCCAATTTGTACGCGTTAGACACCGTTGGCCTTTCCCCCCCTCAAGCCGGGGCTCGGTCCGGACAAAATCAATCGTCAGGGTTTTAATGTCTAAATGGATCTCGGAGTCAAGATATCTTCCGTCAATAATTCCCATTGATGTACATAGTAAATGTGCAGGGACTTGTAATGCAACCTTTTTACAACACTCAGACGTTCATCTGCATCATCAGCATTACCTATACAAACCATAACGCGGCATGCCATAACCAGATATCTCGTGGAAAGTTATTCATTGCATCTTAGCCATCCCTGAGAAACACGGGATTTGATTAAAAAAACATTACAAAATATGAGTTGACCTTTTTTTTGTTTTTTGTTTTTTTGCCTCCGTTAGCTTCTGGCGCTAGCATCCACATAGGCCTCTCATTGTAGAACCAGCCTACGTGATAATTGACGGTACACGTGCACACCTTAGAGTATATATGAATAGAGAATAGGGGGAAACCCTGAGGCGAAATGGACATAGTGGACGAATTTGGTATTGCAGCGCTGGGCCCAACTCATGAACGCGCTGGTTCTGTTGACTATCACTGCAATGATAGTCAACGGCCAGCGCGTTCATGAGTTCGGCCCAATCAATCCCAGAATGCACTCCGTTCCTACCCGGAAGGAGGAGTGAAATCGCCTCATGCGCTTTTGAGCAACTTAATGCAAGTGGATGGGAGGAGAAATCCGGTGCCGTCTCTATTAATATATACTCTAAGGTGCACAGGATTATTAGTGGTATTTATGCTCAGAATGGCATAAAATACCATGTTTATTATAGCCTAATGAAACATTAATCCGAGCCGCTCTAATCGCACTGGTGTAAAGTAACTATAAGTACTTTTACTTAAGTACTGTACTTTGGTACAAGTTTGAGGTATTTGTACTTTACTTGAGTATTTCCAATTTCCAGTACTTTTACTTCTACTCCACTACATCTCAGGGCAAACATGTATACTTTTACTCCACTGCAATTATTTGAAAACTTTAGTTACTGGTTACTTTGGAGATTTTAATTTGGATTAGAAAACATACTTTTAGTACATTTTCAATTCCGTACGTTTACTTATTTCTAAATTGCAGTACTGGTACTTTAAGTAAAACAATTGAGTGCATTTTCCACCACTGTGTAATCTCTGGGGGGGCGTGGACCCACATGGGAAAATAGTTTTCCCCCCCATACATGATTTATGTTTAAAGATCCGATATTTAGAAAAATGTCAGATCATGCACGCTCACAGCGCGTCACTTGCCTTGCGGGCTTGTACATCACGATATCATTGAACATGTTTTGAAAGAATCTTGAAAGTGTCTGGAAAAAGTTGTAATACTTTGGCCAAAATAGGCCAAATACAGGGAAAAGTTTGAGAACAACAAGATGCAGAAGTCATTTGGACTCGGGGCAATGCTTTAACACGCAGGACTTTACAGTCTGCTGATTAAGTGTGTTTTATGTAACAGCCGGCTGTGTGTGTGTGTGTGTGTGCGTGTGCGTGTGCGTGTGCGTGCGTGCAGCCAGCTGATCTTGTGTCAGCACGGAGGGTTGAATCAGGTCTCTATCTATTGAATTCTTTATTAGTCCCCCCATGGGTGTGTGTTGGGTGTGCACGGTTACGCCAGGTTCATCGTTTATATACGGTATAGGAGCTCAGCATGGAGGCAGCTATAATAAAAAAAAAAGTACAGTGCAGGAGTCTTTCCTGAGGATACTGGTACTAATTTGTTTTTGTACTAGAGAGAGGTAACCGAGGTAATTACGAGCGAGAGAGATAAAGTTCTAAAGTGGCAGAGATATTCCACGGTATCTCTGTTGCCTGCTGCTGGTTCTGTTAATGTTCCCTCATAAGCAAGAGTTGATGACATCAATTAATTACCAGCTGCTGCCTTATATATCCCATGGCTGAGAGGTCGGCTAGAGGGGAGAAAAAGGTTTGTGGTTGCCCAGAGACGAAGCAGCCAATCAGGACGATAGGTTGTCAGACCGTGACAGAGAGACACACACACACACACACACACAGTGTCAGAGAGAGGGGAGCATGCTCCCGGAGGCAGTGTGTCAGGGGGACCCACAGGGTCCCTGACTCTACCTGTCCATAATTTATGATGGTCGGTCACACAGGGTTCCTGCGCTGCCATCTGTTCTTGGCTCACACTCTGCCCCCCTGTGGCGCCGCACAGTACTACTTTGATGCGCCGATATCCCCCCCCCCCCCTCTCCCCCACACACATTCGCTACACATTGGAACCAGCACACACTGTTTACCTTTCGTCAGAAGCTTTTACATGGATGCAGCACAAATTGAATCCGAAATGTGTATGGCAGAAGATCCACCAAGGACAGTCGACCCTGGAGTCGGACTTATGGAGGTTTGAAAATCCTCCCTTCGAACTGCTTTGCACTGGGATTATAACATTTGCAATCCCATAGTTGGAACGGTGGGGCGTTGCTATAGGAACCGGACCAATGTTAAAAGGCCTCAACCATCATATAGACGGAGTGTACGTTGGGCTACAGACCTGGGATATGACGCCACCTATATAGCGTCGACGTCCGTACGTACCTGGGGGGGAAGAGTTAATATCGTTCAAGATTTTGCCGTGTATACTGGAAAGCATATAATATCGGTGCGGATGATGATGAATGTTGAATTGATTTCAGCTTCCGAGGCACAGCATTGATTTGCGATGTGTATATATACGACGCAGACGGTGTCACGGCCCTTGCGTCAAACTTAAACTCTTGTGATGGCCTGTCAATAGCCCCCGTGTGCACCGTTTCCGCGGGGTTTAATGCAATCACAGGGCCCCCTCTCTACTGTTAATACCATATGGCTGCGGGTCAGCCTTGATTGGATTTGACACCCGACTGATGGCCATGCATATTCACTCTGGGCTGCTCTTCATGGGCAGGAGGAGGAGAGAGAGTATAGTTACACAGCTGGGCGTCACGCACTATATGGGCCCTACGTGGCTGTGTGTGTGACCGGGTGGCCACGTTCGCTCATTATGTATCTAAATATACAAAGAAATTAAAGGGGAAAAAAAGAAATTAAATATTCTCTGTGTCGCTGCATGAGGGTTATAGGGTTAAGGAAGGCTTCTGTGAGAGCGTGTGTGTTTTTTTGTTTTTTTTTATGATTTATTTTTGGCAGCCACATTCATTTTCAGATACTAGATTTAGAAAAAAAATCCTTCTTTTTCTCCTTTCTTTCCAAATGCATTTTAGGCCAGTTTAAAATGTATTCATTGTTTGCCATATAGCACTGACGAAGGTCTGAGGACCGAAACGTTTGCCTTTTAACCCATTCTGACCTGGCACCCATTTTGGTGTTGGCATCATGTTATGCTTTAGCTATTGAAAAATAGCAGATCTACAAGCTCATATCGCGCCACCGAGTGGCGCGATACGAGCTTGTAGGTCTGCTATTTTTGAAAAATCGACATTTTTAGAATCTGATCTCAGGTCAGAATGGGTTCATCAGACCAGTGTGTGTCCAGTGGAAAACCTCGTATGAATCTGATCTCAGGTCAGAATGGGTTAAGCCTTTTGAGTCTTTTCCTGTCAAAGTTTCCCTTAATTGTTTGCCATGCAGCATTTTTGTCCATATTAGTATGCTGTAATGCAGGGCTTAATTAGTTAACGCATGTTTTGTAATAATAATCAAAGTCTACAAAGTTAACTATACTACTATAGTAACTCAGGTGTTCAGATTATTGTAGAGGAATAAAAAGTACATTTGCCTTTGAGATGTGGAGGGGTATAAAGTAAAAAAAGAAATACCTCAACTTTGTACTTAAATAAGTAAGTACAAGTATACGCTACTTGAATACATGTACTTTTCACAGTACACTGTGTGGGAATGCCAGGGGGCTGTGAGGTGAACTGGACAGATGAAGGTATTGCTTTGGGCGGCTATTGAAACTTGTCTGGTGGAAACCACGTATAAGTGTATGTCCAGAACCCTTCCTTTTTCGTATTACTATTTAAAAAAAATATATATATATATATTAAATAGTGAATCTACAAGTTCCCAATGGCTCGTGGTGCGAGGTGTTGTGAGCTTGTAGATCTGCTGTTTTCAGTCCTTTTACGCGACCCTCTTGTGCGATGAAGAAAACATTGAGATATTGGAGATAGGAGGATTTGTTCCCGGCAGCGACGTTCTATCACTCCATCATGTGTTTTTGTTCATATTCCTGGAGGGCTGTTTTAGAAGAAGCTTTATTCTCCGGCCTGTCTGTAGCCCCTCCCCCCCCCCCCCCCCCCTGGAGTTAAGACCACCCCGCGGGCATGGAGGAGACGAGAGGGAAATCAATAATGTGTGAGAGAGACTCAAAGGCTTTGTTTGGACCCAAGGAAGACGGCGGAGAGGAAAGGGGAAAGTTGGAAACGGAGGCAGATAAGATCCACAGCACCGCAGACTGATTTGAGTTTAAAACGTTCGCTCTGAAAGTATAATATATATTCAGAGATTTGCGCCACATTTTCACGATAAAAAAACATTATTACACATAGAGCGGCACTGAGTGCCGCGCTATGAGCTTGTAGATCTGCTATTTTGTCCTGAATGGGTTAACCACATGAACCCTGTAGTGTCCACATGGGTGGAACATTCGGCGAGCAAATCATAAAAAAGAATCCCATCACTTTAACCTGCTTTAGCTATTGAACAATAGCAGATCTACAAGCTCATAGTGCGCCACCGAGCTTGTAGGTCTGCTATTTATTTTTAATCGAAGAACGACTGACATAGAAACATGGGCTTTTTCAGAAAACTGTCAGGATGTAGAAGACATTTTTAGAATCTGATCTCGGGTCAGAATGGGTTAATATACACCTCTGGAGATTATACGACTGTCGTGACATTTTCAAATTGATAGCATTTCACCGACTCGCAGAGAAAACGTATGCGTTCTAAATGTTAACAGTTTGACTCCATAAAACGCATAACCCGCATTTAATCATTATATTCTAAGCCGACAAACCCCCCCCGTCCACTTGTATTGGCCTCAATTTCCCAGAAGCCCTAGCAGCCCAGCGCATGGGTTCGATTTCCGGTGTCGTCGTCATAGCGTGACGGCCTCGTCACCAGGTCCGCGACAAAGCCGCTGTTTCTTTTTAATTATTAAAATACGGCAAATTAAACACATAAAACATAACGCGGGTTTAGCGTATTAAGCAGAGGCGATCGTTTGATTAAACAATTAGCGGCCGTCAAACTTCACGCCCTCTGTATTTACGCACTTCAGCGGTGTATATGGAGTAACCGATTCCATTGGTTACTTTTTGTGTTCAAATGTTTTTTATTTCAATTCTCCCACATATATTTAAAGCAGTTCTTGAACCGATTCTCATCTGCTTATTCTCTAAGACCTACTCGACAAGCTTTAGTTTATTGTGCCCAGAATCTTCAGAGAGATGGGTATAGGCATGCTTTTAAGTTCAACACACCTGCAGACTGGAACGCCCTGCCCTTGCCTCTAAGATCAATCACTTCCTTAGTTCATCTTACATCTAGCTATTCTTGTTTTCTTGTCTTTTGTGTCTATCCCATTGGCTTCATACTTGTTTCTTTGCATCGAATGACTCATTCTTGCATTAATGTTGTATATATTTTATTTCATTTCATTTTTTTCAATGAAACTCTGGGTTTGCGAGTATATGCTTTTGTGGTGGGTTTGTGATGGGGGAAGAGCCTCTGTTTATGTCATTATTGTTTTGTTTTGCTGTATTGTTATGTTGTACGTTGTGCCCTGAGGACCCCCTTGAAAATGAGTTGCTGCAACTCAAGGGAGTATTCTCTATAGTGAGACTTCAAATAAATAAATGGATGGATGGAAGGCAATGATGTTGTCCCTGGCACAGGAGATGTGTCTCCACTGACTGGGGGAGGGTACGCGGTACGGTGGCCCGTCTGGCTCAATCCCAGTACAACAACTGTTGCGTTGTCTCGTCCAGCAACCCATGGCTGTGGACCACAACTTAACCCATTTTGACCTGAGATCAGATTTAAAAAAAATGTCTTCTACATCCTGACAGTTTTCTGGAAAAAGCTATGTTTCTACGTCAGTCGTTCTTTGATTTTTCTAAAATAGCAGACCTACAAGCTCATAGGTGACGCCAAGGTTAAATGACGCCAATCATCGAGCTACTGTCACGCTAAACAGTATAGCTACAGGCCTGAGCAGTACGTGGCTCAGCGGTCCAGGCACCATGGCTGGGGTAATCCAGTCTGGCAGTGTGCCGTGGGTTCGACTCCCGATCTCGACGGCCTTTATACTTGCATGTCTCCCCCCCCCCCCCCCCCCCCACCCATCTCTCTCTCCCCATTCCCTGTCCACCGCCCTATACCGTCTGTCCCTCCATAATAAAAAAAAATCTATATAAAATAAAGGCGAAAGCCACACAAAAATCTATACAAAATAAATGAATAAACAGTATAGCTCCAAACATGCAGAATAATGGGGACGGGTCATATCGCTGATTACTGATTTCCTGCCTGGCGTGTCTGGGGGGGCAGTGTGCCACACTCAGGTTGTCCCTGCAGCTGCATGCGGCCATGCGGGCGCTGTGCCATGTCAGGGCTGCCCCTGCCTGCCCCATGCATGCCCCTGTTTGGGCACTGTGCCACCCTGTTTGGGCACTGTGCCACCCTGTTTGGGCACTGTGCCACCATCCGTAGTATAGCAGGCGCGCACGATGGGCTTTATTATAGGCCTTTTGTGATTTATTAAGCACGCTTATCAGTCAGGGCCCCAAACACACACACACACACACACACACACACACACACACACACACACACACACACAGCTATACTGTATAAGCACATGGAGACACTTTTTGATGTCTCTCTCACACCCACACGCAATGTTCTGCCCAATTGTGTTCTGTGTGTGTGTGTGTGTGTGTGTGTGTGTGTGTCTCTCTCTCTCTCTCTCTCTCTCTCTCTCTCTCTCTCTCTCTCTCTCTCTCTCAGCTCTCCCCCTCCCCCCTCTTCAATTAACCCATTTAGGCCTGACCTCGAAATAAAAATCTTCTAAATCCTGCAGTTTTCTGAAATGAATATTTTCACGATTTTTCCAAAAATAGCAGATCTACAAGCTTGTAGATCTGCTATTTTTCAATGTTCAAAACACCAAAAGGGGTTCTTCCCGCCCAAAATGGAACCAAAATGGACACCTCGACGTGTCAAACGAGCACTGAGGATTCTGCCTGTGTGTGTGTGTGTGTGTGTGTGTGTGTGTGTTAAGGAGATGTGTAAATGGCAGAGTGGGCCCATATTGGAACCACCGTGGCGTGACTGTCCATTACATGGCTCTTTAGCCCCCACGGAGGAGGAATAACACCTCATCATCCCCCCCCGTTCACCGGTGGGAGCCTCATGGGCACTCTCGTAAAAGTGGTTAGTCGCAATTTAGGACGTGTATACATATTCATGTAAGGGCCGCCATTCATAACAATGCTGTATAATCGCTGCTGCACTCAGCACAGCTGTGTGTTTGTGTGTGCGTGTGCCACTGCCCATGCGTGCGTGTGTGTGTGTGTGTGTGTGTGTGTGGGGGGGTGGCCAAGTATAGCAGAACTTAAATGGATATTGTGTATTAAAGGGCCATTTTCCTGCTCCTCGCAAAGAGAAATTGTAGTTTAGAAACGTTTAAAGACATGTGGTAAAAATGGCATTTATAAAATTACCGTCCTACATTTTACTACAGATGCGTGTGTGCGTGCGTGTTTGAGAGTCCCATCATGTGGGCACCAACGTGGTGCCCTGCACTTCACATTAGCCATTAGCTCGAATGGAATGCTAAACGACGCTGGCTACTTGCCTCATTGAGATGTAGCATTGTGTCTGGAGCAGAGAGAGAGAGAGAGAGAGAGAGAGGGGCACACCTGCCGTGGAGGAGAGGGCGAGATAACAATTTTCACCTCTTTGACGAGGAGGAGGAGGAGGAGGAGGGGGGGGGGGGTGGGACATCTGGCTCCGGCTATACGGTGTTGAAGCACAAGCACGCCCAGGAGTGGGCAATGAGGCAGAGAAGGAGAGGTGGCATTTGTGCACGTGTGTGTGTGTGTGTGTGTGTGTGTGTGTGTGTGTGTGTGTGTGTGTGTGTGTGTGTGTGTGTGCGCGCGCGCCAATACACCTGTTTTCAAGCGCAGAGGTCTCACCTTCAGATGTGTGTTACACACAACACACAACTTTTGCACCGTTGTGTGACATAGTGTAAATCAAGCTTTAGAGACGAGAGTAGGATGAATATTGACTTGAAAAGACCAAGGGGGTGTGTGTGTGTGTGTGTGTGTGTGTGTGTGTGTGTGTAAATCATTTTGTGCGTCAGTGATCAGTCCAAAGTGGCGCCTGCAGTCTGTCCGCGGCGGAGCAGCACATTAACATTGTGGCCTCGCATTATGTTCACACACAGCCATGCGTGCGGTGGTGCATGCACATCGGCGCGGTTGCCATAGGAACGTGCACTTTATTCCCCCATAATCATCCTTAAGGGATGATAAAAAAAACGACTATAGGCTCTGAAATGGGGGTCATCTGTAAATCAACATAAGGTTCATTTACAGATGGCCCCCCTCGGTGCGCCGAAGGCACTCTGTTGGTTTTGGTTTGTCCTTGTTTTTGTTGTTGTCGACACCAGGCCCAATAAGGCTGTGTGTGTGTGTGTGTGTGTGTGTGTGTCCGTCCGTCCGTCTGTTACCAGCTAATCTCCGGCACCATTAACCCGGTCGATTACACACACACTCCCTGGATGCGAACGATGAACCTCTGCCCCAAATTCTCCAGAACGGCCTGTTATAGCGCCACCAGGTGGCCGACTTTAGAAAAAAACATTTTTTTTATGTTACTCCTCCTACAGATTCTTTCCAAAAATCCCGCCAACAGGTGAATTTTTGCAAAACACATTTTTTTTTGAACAAAATGCCTCAAATCATTCAATTGCCATCCAAGGCGTGAGAAGAAATATCACCCGTTTCACATTGGCCTATTATAGCGCCACCAGGAGGCCACAACCTGACCTGATCTGGTCTGGTGGAGACGTGTGCCCTCCGAGGGGCACTTTTTCTAGTTGTTGTTGTCGTTGTTGTTGACTGTTTATTTTCTCTCTTGTTTTTCTCCAGGTGATCTCGGCTCTGTCTAGGATCTCCCACCATAGCATTGCACAGATCAAAGGCATCAGGTATGTTGCTTTCTTTCTCACTATTTCCTCACTTGAGGGTTTGACATACAGCGTATGTTCATTGCGTGCGGTGTGGTGTCGCGCGTCGAAGGTAGCCGATTTACGAGATGCGTTACCGTGCGGTATAAGGGTCTTGCAGCATGTTCACGTGCACGCTTGTTTACAGAGGAGATAACGGAGATGATATTTCCATTTTTTTTAATGCCTTTATTGATAGTCCACAGTGAAGAGAGACGGGAAACAAAGAGACATGTAGCGAAGGTCCGTCGGACTCGAGAGTCCAACACAGAACTAGAAGTTGCTGTCATGCATCAGAGCTATAAAATGGTGTAAAAAAACAAACATATTTAGCCCCATGTTCGAATGCCCCCGCCCCCTGTCAAAAATTTGCAAAAATAAATCGCTAAAACAAAAGAAAGCAGCAAATGAAACAAAATGTACGCTCATATTTTACTTTCGCTAGAATAACGACCTAAAACAAACTTGTCCTTTAACCGTAAAGAAGAATTCCACACTAGAAGGCTTTCTTACCTTTATTTGTATTTGTTACATAGTTGTGCCGCCTGCCGTCTGTATATGGCTGTGATGAATGGGACAGCTTCGGGATTCTGGAAAGAATGTTTCAATTCAAGTGGTAAAGTTCACGTGGGCATGTCCGTCCATCTTTCTGATTAGGCTACTGTTGTTTGTCTTGGTATTCCTTTCATGCGACTTCCCTCACCTCCACTAAGTGAGACTAAGTGCATGTGGATGGAGCTGTTGTGTTTACTCCATCTATCTTGCCTCTCTTTTGAAAGTGCCTGTGGTCATTTTAGGTCTTGTTTTGACTGTTCAAAGAATCAAAACCCACGCATTGTGAGCTTGTAGATCGGCTCTTTTCAAATGGCCGAAATGAAGTGGTTAATGTATGTTTTCTAATCCAAATTAAAATCTCCAAAGTAACTATTAACTGAAGTTTTCAAATAATTGTACTGGAGTAAAATTAAAAAATTTGGCTCCGAGATGTAGTGGAGTATTTACATGTACTGTAAATTGGAAATACTCAAGTAAAGTACAAATACCTTAAATTTGTACTTAAGTACAGTACTTAAGTAAAAGTACTTAATTACTTTCCACCACTGCCACTCCGACTAATGACACGGCACCACATCACACTTGGTGGGTGGGACCTTCG
This sequence comes from Protomyctophum bolini, assembly GCF_963924005.1. Classification (NCBI taxonomy): domain Eukaryota; kingdom Metazoa; phylum Chordata; class Actinopteri; order Myctophiformes; family Myctophidae; genus Protomyctophum; species Protomyctophum bolini. The sequence goes on along the minus strand of NC_137883.1, from coordinate 6,708,514 downwards.
GTAACGGTTACGGTCGACCCTTTTTAACAAACATAATTCATGTCGGTGATTATATAAAAGGTATTAACATATCAATTTATCATTGTTAAGTTCACTCTGTATATCCACGGGCATAATAGCATGATGATGCCATTACAAAACATGGGCTACATGGAAGAAAATTAACTACTAGAAGGTGCTAAATTAACTTAATTAAGCAGTCTATACCAGGGGTGGGCAACTGGCAGCCCGGGGGCCACATGCAGCCCCCAGCTTCAATAATGCGGCCCGCAGGTTAATATCAGAATACTGATATAGTATTGAGTTCAGCTGTTGCAATTCCAAACATGCAAACATGACCTGCTTTAATTATACTTAATGGCTAGTATTAAATGACTAGTACTTAACGATTAGTATTATTGTATTGTCTTTTTGTGTACAATTTGCATTTAGTTCATAAACGCTCAACGGTCTGTCTGTCTGCATCCATCAGTCTTCGACTCTTCACTCTGTAATAATTTGTGTAGTACAGGCATGACCGCTAATGTCTGCGTCAGAACAGTGCATTGTCTGCCACGGCAGCCATATTCCTCTGATAAATGGCAAATGCTGAGAAAATCCTTCAAATCGCTTTATCGGGGCATGGCTGGGGAAAGTTTTTTTTGGTGTGATTTCCCCTTAATTTCCTCAATCGGCTTGGACTCGGAGCACAGTGGCTCGCTCGCTGTGTGTGTAAAAAAAACAAGCCGTTTTACCCAGTGGAGTAATGAGTTGATGGAGCACACCCATTAGGCCGCATGCTAAGAGAGGGTGAGATGAGAGAGTGAAAAATAATGAGTAATAGAGAGAGAAAGAGAGAGATGGAGAGAGGGAGACCTAATACACACAACCTGCTGAAGGGCGATTCATTCACTGCTTGTCGTGTCCACACTGACCAATGTGCTAATCACTGTGCATTCCAGGGTTATTCATCAATTGGATCCCTGTTTCTGTGTTAATGTTAATCACTTTTACATAACTATAATCATGTCCAGTTGCTCTCTACCTTGCCTGTGTAATCCTACAGCACTCATTAAGAGGGAATTACTTCCTTGGAAAGGGGGAGATATTGGTGTCATAAAGCTGGAAGGGCCGCTACATTTGCCGGGTTATTGTTTGTTTGATTGATTGATTGATTGATTGATTGAATACAGCCAGTACTTACTTACTTACGCCTATCGCCCAACTTTCGACTGAACAGCAGATAGCACTTTATTCTTGCCTCTTTGCACATTATTGCCCACTAATGCACTTTTGCTGACTTTGCCTCTATTTAATTTCATGAATTCTCTGTCTCTAGTGCCCTGTTCTTAGATCTTAGTCCTGTTTTGAATGTTGTTTGTTGAGTTCAAGTCCGTTGCTCTCCCCATGTCCCCCATATATGGGGACAAGGTTGGCGGAGGGTGTGTAGAGCCCACGATCACAGGGGTGAAAAATGGGTTACAAAATCGTGGGATAAACGATATTTAAAAAAAAAGAAGACTCCAAAAGGCGTTCCCGCCCAAAATGGGTTAAAATTAGACAGAGACAAATGCGTCATATTATTTGCTACACAACAAATACATGTCCTTATCTGTTAATTAACTAATTAATTAAATTAGTTAATTAACGGATAATTGCATTTGTTTGTTTGTCTGTGCACTTGGAGTGCTTCTGTTTGATTAAATTACACACAATGCAATTAGCAATTAGTGCGTTTGCTTTGCATATCTGTCTACATTTAATATGTTGTGACATTTTTTTTGTTTTTTAACGTCCTGCTTTCACTCTGATTTGTCATCCCGGCACCATTGACGGTGTCCTCCGAGAATTAAATAAAGGTTAAATCAATTACTGAATATAATGTGATTATATCAGACGGCACATAGAATGTCTGAAACACTCCTCTAGATCGCCCCTCCATTATGCTGCCAGCCTTTTATTATTATTATACCAGGGGGTCCTTGTGGGAGCTCCAGGGGGTATACCCAGCTAAACGACAGTTTGGAACCAAATGGACCCTTATGGGTCTGTAACGGGTCCATTTGGTTCCATTTGTACACTTTCATTGTTACATTAACATTGATTTTACAATATAAATGTGAGGTCCCAGAGATTATAAATGACATTAAATGGCGGACCGTACTAGACCGAATGCAGGTGAAACTGGGGAGTCCTTGAAATGAAACGTGTTGAGAATCACAGCCGTAAACGTCTTCTCCTAGGGGGGTCCCTGGCATATCTCTTACGGGGGTCCACGGGCTCATTGGTGTCCATTTGGGGGGTCCTTGACATGAAAGGGTTTGGGAACCACTGATTTAAGCTACATGCAATAAAATGCTAATGCATTATATATGCTATCCGCCTGTTACTGCAGTCAGTCAGCCTCATGTCATGAATTACTGTCCGTCTCTTATATGTGATATAACGCATTGTGAGCTTAAAGATCTGCTAATTTTGCAACACTGGCATGCAACTATGCCGCGATGTATACATCAGGCCTAGCTCTCTGACATAATGAAAGGTCTGCTTCAGGGCAACAGAATCAAAACCAGAAGCCCTTTGTTGCCGTGACATGATGTAAACATGCTAGGGATTTACACGGTACAATGAATAGTGAATAAATATAATAAAGTGCAGAGAGTTCAAGTGTTCAGGTCAGTCCATATTCACTCTGAGTGGGGGGTGGGGGGAGGATAGGCAGCAAGCATAGCCGGATAGCCGTGGGGGAAAAAAAGCTGTTTGAATGTCGGGCCTTCGTAGTTCTTTAGGGAACGCAACCTCCTGCCCATGAGGGAAGCGGGGCAAAAAGACAGGAGGATAAGACCCAAATGCATGGCTGGGTCGTTGGCCGTCGGGCAGAAGCCTTCTTCCATCTCCATGTTTCAACTTTTTTGTGTGTGTGTGTGTGTGTGTGTGTGTGACTAGCGGAGTACATAAAGTGCCATGGTGCAATCCTTTAAAAGGTTACCCAGTTAGTAAAGTGCTTTTGTGCATTTCAAAAGTGCAGTTACATCATGTCCAGTCCCGTCCAATTCCGTCCAGGGCCAATCTTGCAAACCGATGGGCGGTGACGTCACCCCACCTGTGTGTGTGTGTGTGTGTGTGTGTGTGTGTGTGTGTGTGTGTGTGTGTGTGTGTGTGTGTGTGTGTGTGTGTGTGTGTGTGTGTGTGTGTGTGTGTGTGTGTGTGTGTGTGTGTGTGTGTGTACTCTAGTGCTTATGTTAACTCTTGTGAGCTAATCAGTCGGGTAATAACTAGTGACACAGTTTGAGTCAACATGTACAAACGTTAATAATAATCGTCACATACTGTACTAGAGCATGTCTTAATGTCAGAGCTGAAATCGACATGTAAATATGAAATAAATGCACATGTAGCTACAGTAGGTGTAATGTTAGAGTCCAGAGAAGTGAACCTCTCAAGCCTGTTTTCTCAACTCGCTGTTTTCTTTAAGACATTACTCTATGTGAGCCATATCTCCAAAACTGGTGGGTCAAAATGAACAACCGATATGTCAATTTGAAGCTAGGATTCCTTGCTTTCATATGACGTGAAACTAAAAAACTAAAATGGAAAAAAGATTCCAATGGCAGTCCCTCAGTCAAATCTGGTCACAGCCCTATACTTGATTATACTACAGATCCGCAAGTTTGTGCTACTTTTGAATTTTAATCCTGAAAAGTAAGAGTTTTGGACTGTGAGGTTTCCAGTTCCACCCCACAGAGACGAGGCACTGCTTAATGACCGTTACATTTATAGATTGTGCTTTAATAAATATATATATACTTTTTGAATTAACGCAATTAGACCGGAGGCCGCTTAAAAAATAAAAAAAGGCTTCTAATTAAATCCTGACAGTTTTCTGAAAAACCTGTTTCTATGTCAGCGGTGCTCAACCTTTTTCATGTCAAGGACCCCCAGATTTATCTGTATTTGGCCGCGGACCCCCATCTGAAAATATGTTGTTCCAGGGACCCCGCCAGAAGCAACGTTCGCTCTGGAAGAATATATATTCAAAGATTTGCGCCACATTTTCAAAAAAAATCAAAAAGTTGCAGATCTACAAGCTCGTAGTGCGGCACCGCGCTATGAGCTTGTAGATCTGCTGTGTTTCAATATAGCTAAAGTATAACATAATGCTTTGAAACACCAAAGGGGCGTTCCCGTCCTGAATGGTTTAAAGATTAATTTCATCCGAAAACCCGAGTTTGTGACTGGAGGCTGTATACAGGCAGGGAAAACCCACCGTCGTTCAGTTCCATCCGCGCTCCGAAGTGGACTGAGAGTTCCTCCCTGCGTTTGATCTGTGGGTAATTGTTCCTCAGACGTGCACATTGACTTCCCGCTGAATCCAATTGATCCTCTCTTTGATGGCGGGGCTCACTGCAATTGTCCCACGATCAGTCAAACCTGCAGCACGCACGCGCGTCTGAGTCACTGCAGTGTCAGCGGACATCCATAATGCACACTATGAAATGCACGCACGCTCATCAGAGACCCATTTGTTATTACTTGCGCAACCAGAGCGCACACGCACTAGTAATCGTCGTATGTCGGTGTGCGTGTATGTCAGTGTTGTCTGTTGTCGGCCTATATTGTGTGCTCATTGTGTGTACTCGTTAATACACATACTGTACGCCTCCTCTTACATTTCTTACATGTCATACAGTATAATTCACCAGTTGCATGCGTTGATTACTAATTAGGCACAACTTCATCACATTACAACGCTTGGATATTATGAGATTACAATCAGATTTAGATGGCCACATGAGAGTGAATTTTCCCCATTCTTTCCATGCGTGCTTTCAGATACGCGAAATACACGGAGATGCTTCCGACGTGGCAATTAAAATGGAAGGAAATGTTGTCCCTATGCTGTGCATATTAAAAAATAAACCCTGATCTACGAGCTCAATAAGATAATAAGATAAGATAAGATCTTCATTGTCACTGTATGAGACATATGTACACTGCAATTCCGGTTATTGCAACCATAACAGTATCAACAGAGAGAACACACGGGACACAAAGGAAAAAAAACACTGATGGGGCTAAAACTTCATGGCATAAAACTTGTTATTTCGTCATAGTCCAGTCCAGTCATCTCAATCCATTAATAAGAATTATTAATAACGTACCGTTAAACATAGTAAAATACACCAATGAAATGATAAGTAGATAAAATAAGGGGGACCACACAATCACAAGATGAAATGGATGGAAGGGAGCCCGAAGTCCATGTGCAAATTAATCATCAGGGGGGGGGATATATTATATACTATATACTGTCTATAATACACTGTAGTGCTACACGGCGGGCACTGTATTAGCGGCCCCCACTGCTTCTAGTAGTTACGCCTTAGTTTCACCTACTGTGTGTGCAAATGTAAAGTGACAAAATATACCCCAAAGGGGCTTAAGTGGTTAAATCGGTGAATAAGTGAAGTCCACATGTTTTGCACTTTGCAATAGCTCAATCGCTCACGGGGGGGGGGGGGCGCGCGCACACACACACACACACACACACACACACACACACACACACGTTGTATACCGTTACCGTACATCCTCCCTACTGTATAAGATCAGCATTCGAAGCACTTTTTTTTTTAAATAACATGAACAAATGAGAGGAGTGCATGCAGGGGATGCAGCAATTGTGCAGTGTGTGTGTGTGTGTGTGTGTGTGTGTGTGTGTGTGTGTGTGCATGCGGTGGTGCTGCCCTGGCTGGCTTCAGCCTCACCGCTCCATCGATCTGTATACACGGCGACAAAGATGTGCTGAGGAGCTTCGGGACCACGGAAACGACTTTACTGCCCCGCGCGCCGTTTGAGCTATACACGTTGCACTCACTAACAACGGCCGCATCGTTGTTTCCTCCTGTTTGCCAATAACCCATTCTGGGCGCGAACCCCTTTTTGGTGTTAGCACTACGTTATGCTTTAGCTATTGAAAAATAGCAGATCTACAAGCTCATAGCGCGCCACCGAGTGGCGCGCTACGAGCTTGTATAGGTCTGCTATTTTTGAAAAATCGAAGAACCACTGACATAGAAACATGGCTTTTTCAGAAAACCGTCAGGACGCAGAAGACATTTTTTTGAATCTGATCTCAGGTCAGAATGGGATAAGCCACTCAATGGTTCCGGGGGCCACGGCGTGGCCTGTAGTGTCCAGCACGTCGATTCCCTTTACAACAGCCGCGGGCCGGCGCCGTGGGGCAATGAAAAAGCACTTTGACTCCATCACGCTTTAGATGGAAGCGCGTATCGACAGCGCGGCAGTAAACAAGAAAAGGGTGGGGCATTAAGAAGATAAATAAAAGAACGGAGCTTAACCCGTTTTGGGCGGAAAGCCTTTTTTTGGTGTTTTTAAGCATTATGTTATGCTTTGGCTGTTTAAAAATAGCAGATATACAAGACCGTAGTGCGGCACCGAGTGCCGTGCTACGGTCTTGTAGCTCTGCTATTTGTTAAAAATGGTGAAAATGTAGTGCAAATCTTTGAATATATATATATATACTTTCAGAGTGAACATTTCAAATCTCAAATCTTTGCTTCTGGGCCCCGGAACAACATATTTTCAGATAGGGGGGTTGGCGGCCAAATATGTATATTTCAAGGGGTCCTTGACATGAAAATGTGTTGAGAACGACTGACATAGAAACGTGCGTTTTTCAGAAAGCTGTCAGGATTTAGAAGGAATTTGTAGAATCGTCCCCCAAGTCCCGAATGGGTTAATGGTGTTGGAGCCAGCGTAAAAAAGAAATGAACGGCTGGTCTGGGGCAATCTGCACTTTGAAATCCTCCAGTGTTAATTTAAAGGAGCTAAATCCACCCGCTTGGAATGTTATATATCAACCTGTATGATTACCAGTAGGTTACTTAATACTTCATCAAGACCATGCAATGGAGCCAGCAGGCGCCTACTGGAGCCTACTGGCTGTGATTAGGAAACACAGAAGTGGAATTATGGGGCGTGTCATCGACAACACAAAATAACTCATTTACATTGCACATATATATATATCTTCACATTAGAACAATTAATGTTCCACATTAGGATTTAGGTCGAAAATTGCTGGGGTTTCCTTTTGACTGTGAGAGTGTACACAGTACAACTGTGGCATTCCTGTGTTGTAACATAAAAACATACCCCCCACCGGTTTAACGAAAACTGAAGACCGCTGAACCAGCCAGAAATGCAGTCGATCGTTGAAACATCCCCCCCCCCCCCCCCCCCCCCCCCACGGCCTGCCTCAGCAGCACAACCGTTTAAAGTGCAAGTTTAACATCTTTACATATCCTTTATATATTTAAAAAAAGAATCTGCCAGCCTTTGCAAATCCCTCGCCATCTACTGCACGACAATGACAAATCTTGGTTTACCAAAGCGCTCGGGTGAATTAGTATAGTAGCGTGTGTGTGTGTGTGTGTGTGTGTGTGTGTGTGTGTGTGTGTGTGTGTGTGTGTGTGTGTGTGTGCAATGAATGAGCTGGCTTGCAGCAAAGGCTGGGGGGGGAAATAAGCCATTAGCCAAAAAGGAAAGCTCAGCAAACCCTTCTAGTATTTAGTTATTATGAGCCTAAATTAAATGTATTTCAGCGAGGTTGCATCGGTAGAAATAAAATCGTCTTGAGTTACCCGAGGCTAGATCAGTAGGAACACATTCAGGAATACTGTTACACAATTCAATTCAATTCAAAGGGCTTTATTGGCATGAGAAAACATACGTTTACATTGCCAAAGCAGAAAGTACAATACAACAATACAGCAATACAATCAAAACAAAAATGATGTACTTTGAAGGTCAGAATCTTCACTAGATCAACTTCTATATGTACCAAGATCACTCGATGCAGGTATAGTGCAGGAATATACACAATGTTTAGTCTTTAGGGTGGTTGTGTTCCATTTGGTATCCTTCTATCACAGCAACTCACAAATCGTGCTGCTGTGTTTGCACACTCTGCACCTAACCACTTGAGCCCTATGAAATTTGTAGTATGGCAAAGATTGAGAGAATGTGTGTGTGTGTGTGTGTGTGTGTGTGTGTGTGTGTGTGTGTGTGTGTGTGTGTGTGTGTGTGTGTGTGTGTGTGTGTGTGTGTGTGTGTGTGTGTGTGTGTGTGTGTGTGTGTGTGTGTGTGTGTGTGTGTGTGTGTGTGTGTGTGTGTGTGTGTGTGTGTGTGTGTGTGTGTGTGTGTGTGTGTGTGTGTGTGTGCGCGCGCGCTGAACTGACCTTTGGCCATTCTTGCTGAGCATTCATTAACCTGATGGCTGACACGCTCCTTAAGAGTTGCGACTGCTTTAATTACTATAAGGGTAATTACTGATGACAGACAGACACACACACACACACACACCTTCGATGTTAATTTATTTCAGGGAGTGTATGAATGTATGAAACCATTTAAAAGTACCAATACTGCAATTTAGAACTACTTCGTTACAAGTAAAAGTACGGAATTGAAAATGTACTTGAGTAAAAGTACAAAAGTATCAGCATCAAAATGTACTAAAAGTTAAAGTATTCATATTGCAGAATGCCCCATTTCACAAGTTCAAAATGTGTAGAAAATCTGTTGAAAAGAGCCGATCTACAAGCTCTCAATGCGTCGCATTCATAATGAGTGTGGACTTGGACCGTTATTCGTCTCAACTGCTCAACTGACGAGAGGCCGCTTTTTTTGTTTTTAATCCCTTCAGCAGCTTTTGCTCTGTGCTGCTATATGTGGTACTTTGATGAGCTCATGAGAGAAAAACATATTATTTTAGTGGGGAAAATAGCTGTCGTAAAGAAGCTAATTGATTAGTCACCCATTTTCACATCCCCCCAGGAGTTTCTCCTTTGCTGACGTGACACTGTGTGCGCCGAACCGTGGAACTGTATCGGGCTGAATCATTCATATTATGTCATAACATGCTGATGTGAAGAACCATATGGTACAGTAACTTGCTTGCTTGCGGGAATTGTCACAATCAAAATGCTCCAAATGACAAAGTATCCACACACTAGTAGAGGATGTTATCATTGTCATGGCAAAACACAAAACCTTGTTAATCTAATGTTAATTTTAATTTCCCCTGCCCTACATCAATGTCGGAATGAATATTTTTTTATAGCCAGGTTACATTTGCATAATTATGCACAAACAATTTTGTCTCTTATGCTGATGCACTACGCAACAGTATTAATTAGTATGCACTAATATTTTAGAAGAAAATCTCAACTATCCCTTAATTAAACAGAAGGATTACATGGCCTTTTATGCAGACTAAAGTATAGAGGTCGCAACGACAGAATTCACTAACACACGAGCTGTTGTAAACTAATTTGTATCCACTCTCTGTGTGGATTCAAAGTTGCATATTGTCTCTGTCGGGTGGAAACCTCATAATGTACAGTATGTTCCAGGGCTGGTCTCAGACAAAAATTCGGCCCGGTCATTTTCGCGCGAATTTGGCCCAGACCGGGCCCACCACAACCACAACCAGCGCGCAGATAGCAGAAACTATACCGCCCGCTCCGTCGAGGCACACGCAAACAAACAACCACCACTTTTACAGAACAACATAAATGATACAAAGCAACAACCCTTTGTTGCTCTCACAAGAATGCTGGCAAAACGATTCAAGATAGAAAAGGGTTTATTTGTCACTCAATTTGCCTGCCTGTTTATTTTTTTTTACTTGAGCGGCCCCCTACGGTCGCGGCCCACCGGTAATATGACGGTATACGTGCTGTGGCCAGTCCACCCCTATGTCCAAAACTGTTACCTTTGAATGACTGTATTTTGGTGTGTCAACAGCTCTGGTCCCATAGCGTTAAAGGAGTTCTCCTTAACACGCGTTAAGGAGAACTCCTTTAACGCTATGGGAAATAAAGGCGGTTTTAAGATGTTTGAAAGCCTGTGTCCTTATCATCATTGAAGTCCTGGTTTCTATACAGTCTCCCCTTGGCCAGCCCGAGATGGAGGGAAAGGAACTGGTTTGAATAACGTGTTCCTTCCACGCGCTACGTCCAACCGGGGAAACTCCCTCCTGTCGGGTGGAAAGATCAAGCGGTCCTGGTCGCCTCATGCTTAGAAGGAAGCATGAGGTCAGTCCGTTGCTCTCCCCAGGTTGGCAGAGGGAGTGTAGAGCCCACGATCACATTAGACAATTGACACTGGGTGGAAAAATGGGTCACAAAATCATGGGATAAAAATCAAAAAAGACGTTGAAAGTCTACTTTCCTAAATGGGAACACTCTAAGCCCCCCCCCCCCCCCCCCCCCCCCTACCTCACGTACAAAATACACTTTTTGTCCAGAACAGAAAGTATGTCTTAGTCGCTCGTCTGCACGCTCTACAGATCTCGTCAATAGAAATATCCCATTTGAGTGTAGCGGAGCGAAAACAGGAGGGCGCCTAGTGCAAAGCCCTGGGGGGGGCGGTCTCGAAACCGGTCAAGGAGTTGAAAATGGCGAGATTCAAGCGTATATCCGTGCGTTTTCCAGGAAAGTACCATGGCAACATTTCTTCTCCGGCGGGTTTACGTGTGATGTGTTTTGACACCGCTGTGGCACAGGAGGGATTTGGACTCCCCGTCTCACGAAACACTCCCTGCCGTTGTGTTACTGATGCGATGGAGCAGCCAGTGAGATGACTGATATATATATAGGACATGAAGTTCTGGGACGCTGTCGTACTGATACTAAACGTTTTTCAGTTATAGTCATATTAATAGTCGAATCTGAGAAATAGACGTTTTGAGGACTCAGTCCTTTGGTTGTTTTATGATTTGGGGAGTTAGGCTTAAAGGAGCATTCAGTGATTTGGAAATCCCCCCCCCGGTCCGCCACGGTAGTAAGATGTGCACATGCACGCACTACAGTGGGGGGGGGGGGGAGACACGCGGCAGGCCAACAGCACACACACCAAGGCCCGCCCCTGATCAATCATGATTGGATGAAGGCTGGGTCACCTAGCCAAAAACGAAACTTACGGTTTTGACCCTGAGGGGTTAACTGCAGAGGAACTCCTTATTTGGTCACCACACTCTATAGTAGGGAGGATCATCACAAAACAAAACAAAAAAATAAGTGATATTTGAATTAAGTGAAATCACTGAATATATACCTTTAAAGAGGGAGTGATCATCAGTGATCATGTGATTATACTAGGAGGAAGAGTTTTTTGAGGAAAAAGTGTGCAGAAAGTGTGCAGGGAAGACATATTTGAATGTTCTAACCACACCTGGGGGTCTATTAGAGTAATGTTGACTCCATAGACACATACAAAACAGAAAAAGTACATAACTCGCGGCACTTTTCTTCTTTCATCTTGAGATCGAGTTTCCGGTTGGGAGCGAGGAGGGGGTGGGGAAGTGATTGTCATCACTCACCCAACACCGCTGAAGTGCCCTTGAGCAAGGCACTGAACCCCCAACTGCTCCCCCTGGAGCTGCTTAGTGGCCAACAGAAGACTGAGGTTGCTCCCAGGTTTTAATGTGTGTCTGTCTGTGTGTGTCTATGTGCAGGGCGTTGCTGAAAATGAGCACTTGTGCTCCGCTACTAACCTGGGTAAATAAAGGATAAATAAAAAATCGTCTGTTTTCGAGGGCGTCCAAAGTGGAGTAGCACAAACACTAAACAAGGTTTGTTTGTGTGTGTCTGTGTGTCGTAGGCCCTTCCCATCGGAGGACACAGCGCTGAATGAGGATGATGTTTACCGAAGCCTGGAGGAGCTGGCAGAGTAAGTATGCGCACGCACACACACACACACACACACACACACACACACACACACACATGCGTGCACACACACACACACACACACACACATGTGTGCACACGCGCGAACAGTAAACACAACACCTATAGGGGCCAAAAACTGTATGATATGCCAATTTGTGACATTTCTGTTGCACAGACATTTAGCCCTCTGTCACCCTGCCCGTTGCTATGGTGACAGCAGCAGTGCTCTGGCTTGCTGACTGTCGGGATGCCTGTTTGAATGCCTGTCTGTCTGGGTGCCTGTTTGTCTGGATGCCTGTTTGTCTGGATGCCTGTTTGTCTGGATGCCTGTTTGTCTGGATGCCTGTTTGTCTGGGTGCCTGTTTGTCTGGGTGCCTGTTTGTCTGAGTGCCTGTTTGTCTGGGTGCCTGTCTGTCTGGGTGCCTGTTTGTCTGGGTGCCTGTTTGTCTGAGTGCCTGTTTGTCTGGGTGCCTGTTTGTCTGAGTGCCTGTTTGTCTGGGTGCCTGTCTGTCTGGGTGCCTGTTTGTCTGGATGCCTGTTTGTCTGAGTGCCTGTTTGTCTGGGTGCCTGTTTGTCTGGATGCCTGTTTGTCTGGGTGCCTGTTTGTCTGAATGCCTGTTTGTCTGGGTGCCTGTTTGTCTGAATGCCTGTTTGTCTGGGTGCCTGCCTAGTCGGCTTGTGTACAGTAGGCCAACTGTTTCATGTCACCCACAAATTGATATGTGTGTGATATGCAAGCTTGTGCAAAAAAAAAAAATCTGATGGCGGCTCCACTGCCAAATACCAAATACATCGGCACGGAAACTACTGGTTTGGAAGGCATTTTGTTGTAGTGGTGGACAGTAAAAGTATCAATACTGCAATGTAGAAATATTGTTAGTTGTTACACTTGACTAGGCTACAAGTCCGGAATAAAAAAAATATATACTTGAGTAAAAGTACTAGTTACTAAAGTTGTCAAATCAATGTAGTGGAGTAAAGGTGGTTGTACACTGGACACGTTTTTCGGAAAACCGACGGAAAAATACCCCTAAAAATCCGAAAACGCGTCCAGTGTGCAGCGACCTTTGAAGTATAACATTTGCCTCTGTGATGTAGTGGAGTAGAAGTAAAAGTATTGGAAATTGGAAATACTCAAGTAAAGTACAGATACTGTACCTCAAAATTGTAAAACCGCAGCGGAGGGGCGCCGTCTCAAGCCAACTTGAGCCACCACCGACCGAGTGAGCTAAAGCGCTCGAGTTGCCGTGGCGAAATTCTTTTTTCCCTTTCTTTTCCAAAAGGGCACATTGCCAAAAGGGCAGGGGGTGCTCTAGCACCCCTAGTGTCCATCTGTGTGGTGGCTGTGTGTGTGTGTGTGTGTGTGTGAAACACAGACCCAGAGAGGGCTCTCAAGTGGCAGTGGTTTCAGTGGTTTCAGCGATGACAGCGCCCGCTCCACTCTGATTAATGGAGAATAATTAGGCGCCACGCTGAGATACGCGTCATTCATCATGCAGATTGTAGAGGGAGGGAAGGAGAGGAGAGGAGAGGAGAGGGGAGGAGAGGAGAGGAGAGGAGAGGAGAGGAGAGGAGAGGAGAGGAGAGGAGAGGAGAGGAGAGGAGAGGAGAGACAGAATGAGAGAGAGTGTGTGAGAGAGATGTCAAGTAGGGGTAAGTATGTGTGTGATGTATGTTAGTGATAGTTAGTTGAGTGTGCGCGCGAGAGAATATAGCTATATTGGATATTAGATGCAGTACATGAGAGAGAGCACACACAGAATGCTAAACAAACATTCAAAATGCCATTGTTTCTGAGCAAATCGGCTGGGAATGTCTGTGGGAACCCTCGGCCAATAAGGGGCCACCATTCTTGATGAGGATGTACGATGGTCAGAGCGCCCCTCACTTCACACGGGTGTGATTTTTGAGGGGGCGCTAGCTAGCGCCGCTGGCCCCTCCTATATACAGCTTTTGACCCCACACCCACACGTCTCAGTATTTGCCATTGACAATGAAAGGAGAAATGAGGTCAAATGTACGACGTACATTTGTGGCAACAGGCATTCTGACTGGTCGGTATGAAATGAGGCCCCTCACTTCACATGGGTGTGATTTGTTTTCTTTAATATATAAATATTTAACGAATGAAAGGTATTGACAAGAAGAGCTGCATGTGTGACTGAATAATAACTAAGGAACATTGGCGTTTTGTATACACATAATACATTATCCAAGGTTTCTGCCCGACAGTTCCATCAGAGCTTGAGTGAAATAATCCATGTTGGGGAGCGGTCGGTCGGGGGGGCTGCCGTTCCCTGTGTAACCTGTAGGCGCAGAGGGCTGTGGGCGTGATTGAATTAACCCATTTAGACCTGAGGACGATTTATATCCTGACAGTCTTCTGAAAAAACCTCATGTTTCTATGTCAGTTGGTTGCAGAATAAAGAATAGAACGGCGCTCGTCCTCCACATCTCGGTGCTGAGCCAAACTGTTAAGCCAACATGATATCAGGAAGAAAAGCGAAAGGCTCGCGACTCACTTTTGTAAACGCTCCGAGTATTTATTCACAGTCACATGCAGGCAGGTTTCGACCGGCGTTGGTCTCTTTCAAAGTATGAATGTGCTTTTATGTCAGTGGTTCTCAACGTTTATCGTGCCCAGGGCCCGCAAAATGATGTGTAATTGGCCCGCCGACCCAACATCTATGTTGTTCCAGGGACCCCCCCCCCCCCACCCCCAGAAGCAAAGATTTGAGTAAAAAAAAAAACGTCCGAAAGAATATATATTCAAACATTTGCGACACATTTTCACATTAGAGCGCACTTTGTTTGTTTGTTTAGGGCACTGAGTGCCGCGCTAGGAGCTTTTGTAGATCTGCTATTTTTCAATAGCTAAAAGTATACAACATCATGCTTAAAACAACCAAAAGGGCTTACCCGTCCAGAATGGATTAATGGAGCCGCATTGCAGCAGCGGCGGTGGCGGCGGCGGTGGCGGCTCTCCTTGACCTTTCCACCAGAAGGACCGTGGTGTACATGCATGCGTCTCACTCCCCTCAGAGTGGGACGGACCACGTAATGGATTAATCAGCGGGTGTCTGTGCCTAATGCGCTCAGACACACTTAAGCTAGCAATAACCGCTGCGCTCAATGACTTTATGATTTAGCCCCCCCGAAGCATTGACGCGCGGATGATTTATGACGAGCATATGACTGGATTTAGGAAGGGGCTATGGAGGGTGATGACAATGTGCCGATTCGCATGGAACAATTTTTTAACCCATTTATGTTTCTATTATGTCAGAGGTGCTCAACCTTTTTCTATGTCAAGAACCCCCAGAATTATCTGTATTTGGCCGCGGACCCCCGTCTGAAAATATGTAGTTCCACTTCCAGGGACCCCCTCCCAGAAGCAAAGATATGAGTTAAAAACGTTTGCTCTGAATTAATATATATTCAAGGATTTGCGCCACATTTTCAAGATTTTTCAAAAACGGCAGTTCTACAAGTTCATAGCGCGGCACCGAGTGCCACTTGTAGAGCTTGTAGATCTGCTATTTTTCAATAGCTAAAGTATAACATAATGTTTAAAATACCCAAAGGGGGGTAATAAATTGTCTCCGTCCTGTGGAAACCTCATTATGTCCAAAAGCTGTTACTTTTCAGGATTCAAATAAAAAAACCTAAAATAAACGGCAAAAGTAGCAGATCTACAAGCTCACATTGTGTCGCTTCGAGCTGCATTTTGCGCCGTGTTTTTCGAGCTCGCAGATCTGCTATACTTCTGATGCTCGGCGCTGTAGTAGAGCTTTGGCTTGAATTCAAGGTATTATCAAAACTGTAGTCCAAGCAGGGCATTCATTTATTTATGAATAGGCCACTGTATTTATGTTCGGCCACATAGCGTCTTGCAGTACGTCGTCATTTAGTGCCCTAACAAACATTAAAGTCCATAGACTTGGCTGCCATATGACATGCATTGGAGGGACCCTCGAAAACACAACGAGGTCCCCTGGGGGTCCCCAGCCAAAAACGTTGAGATATACAGTATCCTGCTATAGCTTATTCCCGTATGGACAGTATCACGTCAAAATGCCTCATGTCAGGGACGGAGGATTGAGCACCGGTTGGTGCATGAGCTCACCTGCAAAAGACCAGTGCAGGCGAATGAGACGCGCACACACACACACACACACACACACACACACACACACACACACACACACACACACACTGCGTGTATCCGTGTAAATTATTCATGCCCCTTATCTGCATGCATGCTCATGCCGGCCCTATACTGGTCTGTCTGTCTGGGCCTATACTCTCACAGTACAACCGAAGGTCTCCCAGGTTAATATGAATACATCTGGGTGCAGCTGCCTCTCCTCTTCCCCCCCTGTGGATGTGTGTGGCGTCCGTCCACTCCACACTCTGCCCGGGTATAGCCTGGTTTATAATTCATTGTGGGGATAGCGTCCCTATATACTGTGTGCCTATATATATGGACACACACACACACACACTGCGCCGTGTAAATCAGACCTATAACCGTGAGTCCTCCACTGTAACGACTTGAGTCTATATCCTGGAGTTGACAAAGCATGAAATGGGGGCTGATGGAGCACATTCGCCCGAGGGAGTTGTTTCCCCCCACCCACCCTTCCATGAGCGACGCGCATACACTCACATGCCGAAGCAAAATAGTGTCACTAAGCCTTTATGTCACTCCGCTACAGGTTATGTCACTCAAGTCCATTAGTCTATGAGTTTGACATGGTGAGGAAGGGGGGGGGGGGGGGGGGGGAGTCAATAAATGGAGGGGGAAAAAATAGCATGGTGGGAGGTTAGAGATACAATATTTAGCATCTTTATTAACCACACGGACCCTATACTGTGGTCTGGGGGGAGGAAAACATCATGCCAACAATGACATGATAATTATTGTGTGACTAAAATAATGCCCCCTCCTGCACACACCGTCCTCCGACACTCTGAGCCGCCGCCGTCGATTTATGACGTTCATTAATGCAGCAACAATTGTGTCCCCGTGACTAACGGCCCAGTTGACGAATCAATTATCCCTAATGGAACTGCAGTCTGTATATACCTGCCAGCGAGGCTAAACTCCAGAACAACACCGCTTCCATCCAAAGCTGGCATACGAGAGCACGAGTGTTTTTACATGTCGTCATTTTTACAGCCTTGGAAATACGCTGCTCTTGTCGACGCGATCACAGTTTTAACGAATCAGCCTCGGGCCTCATTCACGTGTACAAAAACGCCAATCAAGCAAATGTTTGGGTTTGTTTTTTTGTTTAGTTTTTTTGGGGCCAATGCTTTTCCAATGGGAGTCACATGGTTTGACCAAACATTTGTGTTTGATGAGCGGGGAGGGGCAGAGCACCACCAGCAATCAGCAATCGAACACAAATGTTTGATCAAACCATGTGACTCCCATTGGAAAAGCATTGTGGTGGCCCAAAAAAAAAAAAAACGACCAAACATTTGCTTGATTGGTGTTTGGTACGTGTGAATGAGGCCTCGGAGACAGAAAAAACCTCTTCATAAAGGCAGTATCATAACCAGTAGATCAGACCACTACCAAAAACAACAACAAACACAACACTATTTTATCCCATTCTGGACGTTATACTGTAAAAACAGCAGATCTACAAGCTTGTGGGTCTGCAATTTTTTTGAAAAATCGTGAAAATGTCGCAAATTTGGAATATACTGTCTATTATTTCAGACCAATACCTTTAACTCAAATCTTTGCTTCTGGGGAGGTCCCTGGAACAATGACATATTTTGACATGGCCAAATACAGATCATTCTGGGGGCTCCTTGACATGAAATAGTTTGAGCACCACTGACGTATAGAAACATGGGTTTCTTCCAGAAAACTGTCATGATTTAGAACACATTTTGTAGAATCGAGCTCAGGTCTAAATGGGTTAATGGAAACCAGTAAGCCAGCAGTGCCTAAGGGCACATAATATCATGTCCATGTATATAACGCTGACAAATTGAATCATAGCTCCCCCCCCGTCCTCCAATGCGGACTAGGCTTCTATGCTCCTCCATATTATGGATGGTCACTGGTCACTGCCGCTGCTGAAAATAGCCCATCTTCAAGCTCTCGACGCGTTGCGATGTGACATGCTGTGAGCTTGTAGATGGGCTATTTTTGGCACGGGCATGACACACTGTTGTAGGAGTACACAGTGAATCAGGCTTATGTCAGTATCCATCCAGGGGTTAAATGGTAAATGGTGCATTTGCAGTATATAGCGTCTTTGTCCAGGGCGCTTTACAGAGATTGCAGAGAGTGCATTACATTCACCCATTCACACACACATTCACACACCTTTACGTAGATTGTGCATTACATTCACCCATTCACACAAACATTCATACACCGATGGCGGTGGAAACCATGCAAGGCACCAACCAGCACATCATGGAGCAATTAGGGGTTCAGTGTCTTATGCTCAATGACACTTCGACACTAACTCTGGGGGGAGCCCACAGGGTTCGAACTGGCAACCTTGCGGTTACCATCCGGCCACTCTACCCCTGCCCTGGCCTCGGAAACCCAGACGTTTTTATTTCCAGGGAGGAAAAAAAAAGTCTGGGAACGAGTCCACTTCAATTCGGCATACAGTAGCGCAAACGTCGATCACTCTCTTGACGCACACCCGTACACACACACACTCCTCTCTCTCTGTCACTCTAATTAATTAGTCTCATGTCGCGCAGCTGCGTCTAGATTCTCCTGGCGGATCCTGCCGGGAGCTGCCTATGCCATAGAAAGCATAGGTGGACCCCTGAGCCACCGCCGCCGCCATGGGGGTTGAGGGAACAGGCACGCAGAGGGCGGCCCTGACGCGTACAAACCCACTGGGGGTCTCCTATAGTCTTCCACTGTGTAACCGGACAGAAAATTAGGCCCCCATTCCTCACGTCCTCTGGACTCTGACTCGGAGGCACGTTTATCTTGTTCCACGTTCGCAGCCAGGCACACTTATCCCATTTTGGGGGCGGGAACCCCTTTTGGTGTTTTAACGAATGCATTGCATTTTTATGGCGCTTTTCCAAGTGCTCAAAGCGCTTTACAACGGTTCATTCATTCATACATTGGGAGGTGAAGCGGCGAACAGTCGACGCCAGCGTCCTCAACACTTCCCACATTCACACACCAACGGTGGCGAGCTCACACCGACCGACTCATTGGAGGCAATGTAGGGTTCAGTGTCTTGCCCAAGGACACTTCGACATGTGGACAGGAGGAGCTGGGATTCGAACCGCCGACCCAGGGATCATTGGACGACCTGCTCTATACCTCCTGAGCCACAGCCGCCGTTTTAAGCATTATGTTATACTTTAGCTATTGAAAAATAGCAGATCTACAAGCTCATAGCCACAGTGTCACACTGTGAATACATTTTTAAAATACATTTTTAAAATGTCGACGTCTGGCCTAAATGGGTTACAGACACAGCAGCTGCTTGCATTGCACGCCATGCGTGCTCGGAACATGCCGGAAGGCCAGTGGGTTTGTGTATGCGTGGGTGTGCATGCGTGGGTGTGTGTGTGTGTGGGTGTGTGTGTGTGTGGGTGGGTGGGTGCAGAGCCAGATGCATGCACCTATACAGTACTGTAGAGCGGAAGTGAAAACACGTGCAGAGGCACATAAGTGATTCATTTATGCATGATCACCTCCACCCTAGAGATTAAACGCGAAATAAATCCTAAAGTTGCAGTCAGACCTTTTACAAGACTTACCTTATTTGGCATTCTCTCTCTCTCTCGTTCACACAAACACACGCGTTTACGCAGACTACACACACGCGCGCGCGCACACACACACACTTGGGACAGTGACGGTTTTAAGGCAGAGACCTGTTTTGTAGCATACTGAATTTGATTATGATAAAATCTAATTGGGGATGGCGTCCAATATCTTGGGCATGTGGATCACAGCCCCCTGGCTTTTTTGTGTTATCCTTTAACATTTGACTATATACTACCGGCACTTTTTTTATAAAGTATTCAATTAATAAACCAATCAATTACCTTTTTGGCGAGATGTTAGTATTTATTTATTCAGAAACATAAAAAAAAATCAAAAGTAGTAGATATAAGCTCTCAATTAAAGATGTCCCGATGACGTTTCTTTTGCTCCCGATCCGATCATTTGATTTAGAGTATCTGCCGATACCGAGCATGTTCGCCAACCTTAACGCATGTTCGCCAACCTTAACGCATGTTCGCCAACCTTAGCGCATGTTCGCCAACCTTAACGCATGTTCGCCAACCTTAACGCATGTTCGCCAACCTTAGCGCATGTTCGCCAACCTTAGCACATGTTCGCCAACCTTAACGCATGTTCGCCAACCTTAACGCATGTTCGCCAACCTTAGCACATGTTCGCCAACCTTAACGCATGTTCGCCAACCTTAACGCATGTTCGCCAACCTTAGCGCATGTTCGCCAACCTTAACGCATGTTCGCCAACCTTAGCGCATATTCGCCAACCTTAACGCATGTTCGCCAACCTTAGCGCATGTTCGCCAACCTTAACGCATGTTCGCCAACCTTAGCGCATGTTCGCCAACCTCAACGCATGTTCGCCAACCTTAGCGCATGTTCGCCAACCTCAACGCATGTTCGCCAACCTTAACACATGTTCGCCAACCTTAACGCATGTTCGCCAACCTTAGCGCATGTTCGCCAACCTTAACACATGTTCGCCAACCTTAACACATGTTCGCCAACCTTAACACATGTTCGCCAACCTTAGCGCATGTTCGCCAACCTTAGCGCATGTTCGCCAACCTTAACGCATGTTCGCCAACCTTAACGCATGTTCGCCAACCTTAACGCATGTTCGCCAACCTTAGCGCATGTTCGCCAACCTTAACGCATGTTCGCCAACCTTAACGCATGTTCGCCAACCTTAACGCATGTTCGCCAACCTTATTCCGGTCGTTTTTTTGCATGTTCGCCAACCTTAATCCGGTCAGTTTTCTGCATGTCGGACCAACGACTGGTCGTAAATGCGCACGGACCCCATCGGACCGGGACAACCCTATATATACTCTCGATGTGCTGCGATGAATACAGGCATACCTTGACATTTTGACTCGCCGTTGTTGTGACCTCGTTGTGCCTCGGGCGCTAAAAGTTTTCAAACTACTGGATTAGAGAGAGAGAGAGAGAGGCTTTCCTTCCACCCCTCCAAAGTTCCCTTCTATACGCCTATATTCATTCATGTCACGGGTGACCACGGAGCACGTATACGCCTTACCTTCGCCAAGTCTGCTGGGAGTTCAGAGCGGGGACATGTGAGACAGTGAGGGTTGTCATTAAGTGTCCTCCCACATCAGTAGAATCGTCATTGATGGGAGGGGAGGGGGAGGGGAGGGGGGAGGGAGGGAGGGGGGGGGGGGGGAGGGAGGGGAGGGAGGGGGGGGGAGGGGGGGATGTTTCCGGGAGTCAACCAGTTCACCTCAATTAACACATTTAGACCTGACGCCGATTCTGAACAAAAATGTCTTCTAAATCCTCAAACATTTTCATGTCGAGGACCCCCAGAAATATATGTAATTGGCCGCCGACCGCAATCTGAAAACATGTTGTTCCAGGGACCCCCCCCCCAGAAGCAAAGATTTGAGTTAGAACGGTCGCTCTGAAACAATATAATTATATTTAAAGACTTGTGCCACATTTTCACGATTTTTCTAAAATAGCAGATCTACAAGCTCGTAGATCTGCACATTTCTCAACAGCTAAAGTAGAACGTAAATGCTTCAAACACACAAAAGGGGTTCCCGTCCTGACTGGGTTAAAACTTCAAACAAGACCTCACATGAGCAAAAGGACAATGCTTGAATATTTGATGACCGAGGCCACTGCTCTCCCTCCTCCCCCCCCCATCCCTCGTCCTCTCATTATTTTCCATCCGTTATTCACACAGAGTGTAGAAGAGAAGAAGAGTGTATGAGTTCTGATGGGCGGGGGGGGGGGGGGGGGGGGGGATTTGGCGAGAGGTCACGCGAAAACCGAGTTGCATCAGTTGAAGAACAGGATGGCAAGTTAATGTCTTGCTCAGTCTTGCGCTGCAGTTCTTTCACGGGGCAAAGAAATCCAGTTCGTGTGAACTGTCTATCACACAGGGAGGGCTTTGCCTAGAATATACCGCACCACTTATAGTTATAGTGGTGACTCGTCCGCCATTGAGATAAGAGTACCTGGGGGTCGCGACCCCTCGGGGGGGGGGGGGGGTCCATTTAAAATGGAAATGAAGAGTTTACATGATGCGAAGCCTGCGGAGCTAGTTCAGGCAGGCAACTCGTGAGCGCGCCTATACCTGTGTTGAGGAATCATACATATAGGGACGTATCATTCTATATACAGGGATGTATATTCTATTAACCCTTTGACCCCCATGTATGCTCTAATTTGGCCTCTGATCAAGTGTATTCACGCTGAACCTGAAGCACTACATGTGCTCTTTGCGTGACACGATGGCCTAGCTCTCTGAACCAATGCAATGTTCTAGTGCACCACTAAGGCTCCCTCGGACCAGAATGGATCTGGTGGAGTTGTGTGTGCGATATGAAATCATGCTGCTTGCAGCAGCTATCCTTTTTCGACACTTTTCGATTGGATTCATTTCTTACTCTTTGTACTTTATGGGTACACGCACACACACACACACACACACACACACACACACACACACACACACACACACACACACACACACAGCCCCCAGCCACTGTTCTGTGCTCTGTTGGCTTTTGGCTGCTTGCCTAATTAAAGGTCAGGCAGCCAGCTGGGTGCCTGAGCAAAACAAACATATTAAAGGGAAATACCACTCAATAAGGGCAACTCAATCAGTGTTGGTGCACAGCAACTCTCTCCCCCCACACACACACACACACACACACACACACACACACAGTCTGATCTCCGGGCAGTCGTCAACTTGCAACATGAATTGAATGAGTTGTATAATTAATGAGTAAATTAACTCGAGAGTGTTAATTGTTTTTAATGTTTCATTTGCAAGTCCACTTGAAAAGTGAATAGCTGTTTTTTTGCGGAACAAACAAATAAAGAAAGAAAGACTGTTTATTTTCACTCGCGATACACGTGTGGTAATTAAAGGATCCTCACAGTGCATTTGAATGTTTACTCTATTTACTACATGAATGATTAACCAATTTCCTTATTCATGATTATGTATAATTCAAACTTTCAGGTGATGAAACCCAGAGCCTTAGAAGATGTAGACAGAGTTACGCAAGCGGCGTTCACTTCATGGGGCTTCAGTCCAATGGACGGAAGTAGGCAGAAATGCATTGGACCAGCTTTAATGATCGTAAATCCCTTTTATTTTAGATTGTTTTGTAGTAATAGTACAGCATAAACATTAAATAGACTTTAGTTGTTACTGTACAATACTTTTAACACAGTTTGTCATGTTGCACACATGCTTAAAATAGCTCTTATTTGCGCCGCCCTCGTTTAAAACGATGCATTTCCAGCTTGTCTCAGTTCAGGCTGCATGAACAGCGCTGGAGCGCTCGGTTTCTGCCCCCTCTATATCGTGACTCGTCTATTGGATGGCTCTGATGAAACCACCCTAAAATTAATTGAATGCTTTTGAGCTGATAAATTATAATTCAGTTTACCATGAAGAAGACGTGAACGCTTGAATTTTCCACCAGGCAGAAGGCATGGGGAGAGAGAGTATGTTTTGCACTCCGTCCGTCCGTGTGTGTGTGTGTGTGTGTGTGTGTGTGTGTGTGTCCGTCCCTCTGTTAACAGCTAATCTCCGGCACCGTTAACCCGGTCGATGCCAAATTTTGCACACACACTCAATGGATGCTAACGATGAACCTCTGCCCCAAATGTTCCAGAACGGCCTGTTATAGCGCCACCAGGAGGCCGACTTTTTATTTATTTTATATATTACTCCTCCAGATTCTGTCCAAAAATCCTGCAAATCGTTTCACAGTATCTCTATAGTAATGTGTTCAAGACGGATCTGTCCGATATTTCAGATTCCATCCTAATTGGCTAACATTGGCTTTCAAAGTTTGCATGATTGGTCAAATCATGAGCGCAGCGTGCAATTTACCTTCCTACTAGGCTGAGCAATATATCCAGCCCGTTTCTCATTGGCCTGTTATAGCGCCACCAACAGGTGGATTTTTGCATAACAAAATGCCTCATTTCCCTTCCTGGAAGGCAGAAAGAAATGGCATTGAAAATCTAAAAGATGGAATTTGGAAGATTGTTGGCGCTTATCTAAAGCATACATGACTTTTAGTAAAAGGCCCAAACACAGAGATGGCTCTGTAACCAGGCGAGCTGTCTATAGGAGAAGGTCTTTCTGTGTCCGTCTATAGGAGAAGGTCTTTCTGTGTCTGTCTATAGGAGAAGGTCTTTCTGTGTCCGTCTATAGGAGAAGGTCTTTCTGTGTCCGTCTATAGGAGAAGGTCTTTCTGTGTCTGTCTATAGGAGAAGGTCTTTCTGTGTCTGTCTATAGGAGAAGGTCTTTCTGTGTCCGTCTATAGGAGAAGGTCTTTCTGTGTCTGTCTATAGGAGAAGGTCTTTCTGTGTCCGTCTATAGGAGAAGGTCTTTCTGTGTCTGTCTATAGGAGAAGGTCTTTCTGTGTCGGTCTATAGGAGAAGGTCTTTCTGTGTCGGTCTATAGGAGAAGGTCTTTCTTTGTCCGTCTATAGGAGAAGGTCTTTCTGTGTCTGTCTATAGGAGAAGGTCTTTCTGTGTCCGTCTATAGGAGAAGGTCTTTCTGTGTCCGTCTATAGGAGAAGGTCTTTCTGTGTCCGTCTATAGGAGAAGGTCTTTCTGTGTCCGTCTATAGGAGAAGGTCTTTCTGTGTCCGTCTATAGGAGAAGGTCTTTCTGTGTCCGTCTATAGGAGAAGGTCTTTCTGTGTCCGTCTATAGGAGAAGGTCTTTCTGTGTCTGTCTATAGGAGAAGGTCTTTCTGTGTCCGTCTATAGGAGGTCTTTCTGTGTCCGTCTATAGGAGAAGGTCTTTCTGTGTCCGTCTATAGGAGGTCTTTCTGTGTCCGTCTATAGGAGAAGGTCTTTCTGTGTCCGTCTATAGGAGAAGGTCTTTCTGTGTCCGTCTATAGGAGAAGGTCTTTCTGTGTCTGTCTATAGGAGAAGGTCTTTCTGTGTCCGTCTATAGGAGGTCTTTCTGTGTCCGTCTATAGGAGAAGGTCTTTCTGTGTCCGTCTATAGGAGGTCTTTCTGTGTCTGTCTATAGGAGAAGGTATTTCTGTGTCTGTCTATAGGAGAAGGTCTTTCTGTGTCTGTCTATAGGAGAAGGTCTTTCTGTGTCTGCGTGTGTGTTGTACGTCTGTTTGTTTGTCCTGGGCCTAATCTCGCAAACTGTCACGTCTCTTTGGAACGCCACCCCACAAATAACAACACTGAGTGACAGAAGATGGTACTGCTCAAGCTAGCACCAGAGAGAGAGAGAGAGAGAGAAGTGCTGGAGACTGACGGGTGAGGAGACATGCTGCAACCACACACAGAATGCTAAGGAAAAGGGTGAACAAGGTTAAGGCTCCCCAGTCTACGTGGTGATTGAAGCTGTCGGTTGAAGCCTGTGTAAAGTGGAGGCTGTCTGTCTCACTCAGGTGTTTCTGTGCATGTGAAGCTCTGCATGGCCTGGCTGGATGCCCCCAACAGGTCCAGTGGCGGAAGTACTCACAATCTTTACTCCAGTTAACCCATTTAGGTCTGACATATAAAAAACGTTCACTCTGAAAGAATGTATACCTATTCAAAGATTTGTGCCGCATTTTTACGATTTTTCTACAAGTTCATATTATTTTTCAATAGCTAAAGTTTTTTAGAATTGGCCTCAGGTCGAAATGGGTTAAGCACAGTACAGTACTGTACTGTCTTCCTCTTGCCATACGTTCCAATTCCAAAACCTTTTCAGCTCCTCGACACTATTCTTTTCACTATTGACGTGCACCTGCTCTTGAATTTCTTGTCCCAGGTGTGCGAAGGAAGACCCAAAAAGGCACATTTGGGGGGGGGGGGGGGCTCGTGCGTGACGGGGACCCAGGTTCAAATCCCGCGTGGGACATGAAAGTTATGGCTGGATGGCAGCTATACACTGTGAGCGTATACAAGGCTAAACAAGTGAAGACACAGAGATCTAGCTGGCTTCCCTCCTCAGCGTCTTTTGCAAATGTCAAAGCTTCTGCTGCTGCTGTGAACCATCTCCGCGGCCTTGCGGTTAGAGTGTCCGCCCTGCGACTGGGAGGGCGGGGGTTCGATCCCCCGGCCGGGTCACACCACCAAAGACTCAAATGGCTCGGCAAGTGTTGAATTGGGGGGGGCGGTAATAAGTCCCTGCGACATACCAGCGTCATGTCCAGTGAGGTGTACTCAGACTGTACATCAAGCTGCCTCACGCTACAGAAACAGAAGATGGGCCTTATGGCTCGGTCGACAAGGCTTACTTACTTATGTTGTGCCGCTGAGAGGGTACAAATGTAACCAAAATGGAGCCGTAGAAGTGTGTCTAACCGTGTGTGTGTGTGTGTGTGTGTGTGTGTGTGTGTGTGTGTGTGTGTGTGTGTGTGCGCGTGTGTGTGTCTGCGTGTGTGTGTCTGCGTGTGTGCGTGCGCCTCTGTCCCCCAGTGAGCACGACCTGGGTGAGGATGACATCTATGACTGTGTTCCGTGCGAGGACGACGGCGATGACATCTATGAGGACATCATCAAGGTGGAAGTTCGACAGCCCATGGTGAGAGGACCGTCGCCGGTGTCTCTCGTGTCACTCTCGTGTGCTTTCCTTTGACGGTTGCGCGTGTGTGTATTGTTGTCCTGTTAGGATGATGTTTGACGTTTCCCAATTTTTTCGTTATGTCCATTCCCATGTTCCCATTGTTTCCGTATAGAGGCCTGGTTCCCACACTTCTTCTTCATGTCAAAAGGACCTTCCAAGACGATAATCGTTAGCTTGCGGATTTTGAGAATATATAATGCCAGGGAGGGACCCCCAAAAGACGAGATGTTTGCGACTCGATGTCTAGCAGTGATTTTCAACCATTTTCATTTCAAGGGCCCCCCCCAACCATTTTCATTTCAAGGGCCCCCCCCAACCATTTTCATTTCAAGGGCCCCCCCCAACCATTTTCATTTCAAGGGCCCCCCCCAGTTAAGTTTGACCTGCATTAGGTGGAGAATAAAAAAAAAACGGCATACATTCGGTCAATTTAACTCTGAGAGTGTACGATATATTTGTACGCTCTCGGAGTTAACAGACCCTATTATATAAGGGGTCCATTTGGTTCCAAAACTATCATTTAGCTGGGGGACCCCCTGGATCTCTCTATAGCCTGGGTTCTCCAGCCTGATTGGCTGTGTTCCGCGGACCTGAAAATGTCACTGCGCTGCTCAGTCTGGACAGAGGCTGCTTGACTCGCATCTCATAACGTCCATAACGACAAAAATAGCGCCGTTCGAGACTTGAGAGTAAAAAACCTACGGTGAAAAGTAAACGATTCGGTATAGTCCACTCAGTGTCAGGTTCAGTAGTACACCCGGGGATGTGTTTTATTTGGCTTGATGATGACTGTATTTCAAAATGCCACTGCTTTCCCCACCAAATCCACAAAGAAATAAGAATGGATGAAGTATGTTTACAAATTTCATACTAAGTCAGTCGTTACAATGTCCTTCCTTACAATGCCACCCTTGCGCGCGCACGCACGCACACACACACCCACACACACACACACACACACACACACACACACACACACACACACACACACGATTGCACATGTATGCACATTTCCAAACACACAGGCAGATACAGATTCCTCACACCCACAGCCCCCACAACCAGACACTTACTCATGTGTATGTACTGTACGCACACACACACACACACACACACACACACACACACACACACACACACACACACACACACACACACAGTGCCCCACTATAGTCATCTCCTGCCCAGACCGTCAATGTGTGTGGTCTATGCTGTCATCATAGCTTGAGGGGAAGACGGGGCACGTGTGTATGTGCGTGTGCGTGCGTGTGTGCGTGCGTGCGTGCGTTGAGGGGGCCAAGCCGCAGGGTGTTTGCATGATGGCATTATCAGTGGCTCCATGACGCTATCTCTTATTTCTAACCCCTGACTCACTCTGCCTTTCCCACGCTGCAGATCAGATACATGCAGGTAAGTAACTGGCCGCTGTGACTCACACATCTCCAAAAGAGCCGCCCTATACGCTGCCGCCGTGTCACGCCGCGCCGCGTCGTGAGCTTGCAGATCTGCTATACGCTCCGTCTTCACTCTAAACCTTTTTTTTTTACGCGGTGTGTCCCGCGGGGGGCGGGGGACGGACGGACGAGCAGCCAATCAGAGCAGTGAACCCCTGCGTGAGGCCGCGAGGAAACCCCCACCTGCGGCTCCGCCCACGTGGTGACATCACACCGGGTGACAGCCAGTGGTGGAAAGTAACCAAGTACTATTTACTTAAGTACTGTACTTAAGTACAATTTTGAGATATCTGTATACTTTACTTGAGCATGTCCAATTTCCAATACTTTTACTTCTACTCCGCTACGTCTCGGATCCAAAATATCTTCTTTATTATCACAAAACATATTATACATTAACCACTGCAGCCCTATATACATTTCGGTCCATTTGAAAATAGACAATCTACAAGCTCACAATGCGTCGCATAACATGATTTTATACATTTGAAAACTTGAAATGGCACAAATGAGTACTTTCAACTTTTGGTACTTTAACCCATATCGGGCAGGGACCCCTTTTGGTGTTTTAATTTAGCTATTGAAAAATAGCAGATCTACAAGCTCGTAGCGCGCCACCGAGTGGCGCGCTACGAGCTTGTAGGTCTGCTATTTTTTTGAAAAATCGTGAAAATATTTATTTAGGGTTTAGGAGATTTCTTTTAAAATGTTGAGGTCAGGCCTAAATGGGTTTAAGTACATACATTGATACCAGTAAAGGGCCTTTAAAAACGGGAAGCGAGGAACGCACGCGTCCACCGTGGATGAACGAGAAGCCTCCTCCAGGTCTGCTACAGAGGGGGCGCGACAACGCAAGCGTAAAATAAAAGCTAAACAGATTCCGGAGTCTGGTGAGTCGCGGGGGGGGGGTGCGCACGAAACGAGAAACCGCGACTTCTCCCCAGTGCGCTCCGCGCAAAAAACGCAGGTCTCGTTGGAAATATAGGCCGCGTTATATCCCTTCACGTTTTGAAAAGGCCCTGTTAGACGAGAAGCGCCCTCGCTATACCAATAAATAACACCTTTTTGTACTTTTTACTCGAGTGATTCAAAATCAATTCTGGGCTTTTTTGGAGTATTTGAGTATACTTTCCCCACCACCACTGCATGAGGAAGCCCCCATCTGGGGCCTTCTGGAGTCTGACTCCTCGGGGGGGGGTGTGACATCAACCTGGGGATGACGCCAGCACCGTAGCTGACGTCAGCTCCAAGGACGGGACAAAGGCAGGCAGACGCCAGATCAAACCGCAAGGCGGCCAAACAATTAAACATCAGTGAGGTTTGGCTGGTGGACTCGCTCTCTCTCCCCCCTGCTGGCCGTTATTGGCCGGGTGGTCGTTGCTCAAACCGACCGACCGGACCGGAGCCCCTAAGGCTCTTCTTCTCCTCTGTCTGTGTGTCTTCATCATCCTCCTCCCAGATGGTATATATACGGTCATGTCATGTCCTGCTGGGCCCGGGTGCCAGCCATCGCCACAGCTGGGGATGTGGTCATAGAGATGATGCCCCCCCCCCGTGTGTGTGTGTGCGTGCGTGCACATACTAAACCTGCATTTGGTTAAGTGGCCTCATGTGTTGTTGGCCACATTAATGGCAGTCGGAATCAGTTCATTGGGCCGTGGCTGAGGCCCGGTAATCCAGCTGGACGGCGTGTCGCGGGTTCGAGTCCCGAGCCCGTCTGCCTTTGCCGCATGTCGCCGCATGTCTCCCCCCTAATACGATAGACACCACACACATTTTAATCATTTATTTATGTCCACATAAGAGATACAAATACAAGGACACAAATATTTACAAGGTGCCGTACAGAATGCAAACAGCAAATCCCGAACAAATACCCACACACCCTTCAGGGGTACAGGTAACAGCTTCTTCGCTATATTTGGCGGCTATACCGATAGTGGAAGATATTGCACACACACACACACACACACACACACACACACACAATTCCTTCAGATCAAGGTAGCCCATTGTGCAATTCATGCTCATCCAGGCGATTGGACGCGGACGATTGGATCTCTTTTTGGGGCGACACCTGCATCGTTGTAAGAAAGACTAAAATAGTGCTTAAGTGGTCAATGTCTAAACCCTATATATTCCCAACTGGCAACCGTCATGTTAACCAATTACCAATCAAGCTATTGATCCAAGACTATTGATTGATTGACAAAAGCTTTAAATAGGCTACTATGCAAGATGTACCACGGGCGGGGGGGCGGGGGGGCGGGGGGGGGGGGCTGCTCAATAGTTACACAGACAGTAATGGTAAACGATGTGTAATTTATGACATGTGACACCAGTCTTTTCCTCTATCTCTCTCTCTCTCTCTCTCTCTCTCTCTCCACGGCAGAAAATGGGCATGACGGAAGACGATAAGAGAAACTGCTGCTTAGTGGAGATCCAGGAGACGGAAGCAAAGTACTACAAAACCCTGGAGGACATTGAGAAGGTTGGTATACTACTGTGTGTGCGCGTGTGTGTGTGTGCGCGCGCGTGTGTGTGTCCGTGTGTGTGTGTGCGCGCGCGTGTGCAAACTCAACTTCATTCTCACAGATTGACACGGTCTGTACAACAGGTGTGAAAAGATAATGGGTGACATTCTGCCATATAATATAAGCTCCATTTTGAAGAAAGGTGGAAATGGATAAAAGTTCACATACCAATATGGGTAGTGTGAAATACATGCACATACAGTATACCAATACATGGGTAGTGTGAAATACATACACATACAGGTGCGTAAGGTGCATAATGGTACGTGGTTCCAAATAGCATCGGGACGAGGCTGTTAAAAGTAGCAGATGTATTAAGACTGACGTCAGGAATGGACGTTATATCTAAATAAGCACGTGTACAAGCATGCGATTGGCTTTGACGTGTTGCATGCACATCCGTATACGCATCTATCTAAGTAGCTGCGCGAGTACTCGCATTGTGTGTGCATGTACGTACGCATCCGTTGATGTGCGTGCGCGCATGTGTTGCTCCATTTGCATGTAGTCTCATGTGCGTCTGTCACGCGGGCCCGCGGGAAGTGGCACACAGCGTGGAAATGTCAGCTATCGGCACGTTCGCCCACCGGGGAGCGCACAAAATGTCAGGGGAGCTGATCGATATGGTTATTAATTATTATTAGCATGGTCTCACACCGCGAGACGGACCCCCCCCCCCCCCCCCCCTCCAGGGTTTCACGCGTAGATATATATCCATATATATATATATATATATAGTTTGCTGTTGTCAGGCAAGAAACCTCTCATCCTCGTGGTTTAACCCATTCCTCCATTTAGACCTGAGGCAGATTAAAACATTTTTTTTTTGTATTTTCTAAATTCTAAGTTTTCTGAATATCTCAGTGGTGCTCAAACTTTTTCATGTCATGGACCCCCGGAATTATCTGTATTTGGCCGCGGACCCCCCATCTGAAAATATGTTGTTCCAGGTGAATCCACGTGTCCTGAGTTTGTATATGGGCTTGTATGAGTTTTGGACGTTACAGGCATGCACTTGCATGCACTTCACGCACGCACACACACAGGCATACACACTAAGTCACTTAGCGGTATTTAGATAATTGTCGCTAACAATTAGCTGTGTTTCAATATTTGTTTTGCTAACACATCAGTGCTCTTATATAAAAAAATAAAAAAAAACTAAGATCCTCATTCTCCACAGACATGACTAGAGGTAATTTGCTCCACTGATTTCATTAAAAACCAAGTGCATTTTGCGCCAGACAAACAAGAAATTTAACGAGAATAACCTTCTTGCGAACGGAGGACTCGTTAAGCTTAATTGAGACGGGGGTTAATAAAGCTTGTCACCTCAGCATTGCGTTTTTTTAGTTGATCTATTTGTTATCGTTAAAGATGATGGAAGGTGACGAGCATGAAATTATATTAGTGCAACAACAGCTGAAGTTTTGCCTCTGTGAGCATTAGCACAGCAATAACCCGTCCCAATATGCCAGCGATACTGTGGTTATGATACTGTAAGTCCAGTGGTTTCCAAGGGGTCCTTGAGGGAGTTCCAGGGGGTCCCGACTCCACAGCTAAAGGATGGTTTGGAACCAAATGGACCCTTATGGGTCTGTAACTCTGAGAGTGTAGCCTACAAATGGACCCTTATGGGTCTGTAACTCTGAGAGTGTAGCCTACAAATGGAACCAAATGGACCCTTATGGGTCTGTAACTCTGAGAGTGTACAAATGGAACCCGGGAGGGTCCATTTGGTTCCATTTGTGTTCATTTTACGCTCCCAAGAGTCACATTATTGTTGTTACAAATATGCCATTACTTAATTTACAAGTTTAGAGAGAATAGAAGAATTGTATTTTTTTTATCAACATTTGCCTGTTATCTCTGCTATGGAATTCCAGCATGGAATTGTGGACAAAATCAACTATAAGAAAATATTCTTATAGGTTTGTGGTCTGAGAGGCTATAATGTCGTCAAGTGGTGGTTCCGTGGCTCAAATGTCGAACAAATAATGGG